>NC_053437.1:4588113-4888113 GCF_007990345.1 Gossypium hirsutum | reverse complement strand
AAATTAATTAAACTCACAAAGAAAAATGTAAGTGTTAAGGACCATTATGTTATTGAATAATAAATAAATCAATTTATATGTAAATTTTATTAATTATATTTTGTATACTTTATATAAATAGTTGTGTGCCCATCTATAACAAGTAGACCTGTCCATGGGCTAGATCAGGTTTTGTTGAAATTTTAGGCTCGTTTGTTAAGCCCGAGCCTAGATCAGCCCAAAAATGGGATTAAATTTTTATCCAAGCCCGGTCCAAATAAAAATGTTAAGATCCGAGTCTAGTCCGCTTGAATTAAATTTTTTATATAATTTTTTAAAAAATATAATACATAAAAAATATTAAAAATATTAAAATAAATGTTTCTCAGCAAATTAAAAATAAAAATTAAAAAGTATTTATACTTAAATAACATTAAGATAGGTGTACTTAACAAGCAAATTCCTCTAAAATAGTAACAAAATTAACAATAAAATAAGAGTTATACAATATCCAAATAATAATAACAAAGTAGTAATAACATAATAGTGAAAGTATAGCAAAACGGTGAGAAAATAATAAAAAAATAGCATATTTTTTTAATTTTTTTGCTAATTCGGGCCGGGTCCAAGTTAAAAATACATTACTCGAGGTCCGATACTTTTTTAAACAAACTTTAATTTTTTGCCCAAACCTATTTTTTAAACTTATATTCTTGTTTAAACCTTTTTACTTTTCGAGTAAATTTTCAGAATCAACTGGATAACTCAACCCACAGAGTTGTAATCACAAGGGTTTAGAACTAATTGAAATAACAAATTGAAGCCAAAAAGGAGAGGTATTCATTCACAAGTAAAGTGTTGTCTTTTAATTTATTAAAATTAATATTCCAATATCTTTTCTCCAAACTGTTTGATGGCATGCATGGTCAACAAGATTAGGTTGTGAGAGCTTTTGGAAATTTGCATGAACCTTTTTTTTTATTATAAAAGTTGGGAAATTTGAAAAAGCAATCAATTTATTCTTTTTCTGAATTTTTGATCCGGCAAGTTTAAATAGTAAAAATAAACCCATTGAAAGCATAGAGAAAATAAAAGATTTTAAGCCAAAAAAAAGTATTCAAGTAGCTAAAATAATTTGTTTAACCCTTTTTTAAAAAAAATTGGAGAGGGAAATGAGATTAAACTCAAACTTTTATGTCTATAATATAATATTTCCATATTTAAGATTCTAATTATGAGTTTGAACTACTAATTTTACAAATAAAAATTTCAATGTGAATTTCAGTTTAATTAGTCCAATTTGTATTAGCTTTAGTTTGGATTATACGAGCTTTTTTTTAGTTATGCTGTAATAGTTTAATTCTACTTTTTGTTTATTCGAACAACCTGTATTGTTATAATTTGATATTTATGGTTCTTCGGATATACACTTATAACATTTTCAAAAAAAATTATCAAATGCGGCGATTAATTTTGGAAAGATTATTTGTTACATAATTTTTTTTACTGAACTGTTAGTAAAATTTTTAGAATTTAGTTATAAGATTTAAAGGGTAATAGATTTGTCTAAGAAATTTTTTTGGACTTTACTGAAGACTTAGTTTGAGCCCATCGTAAACCAAATCAAGCAAATGTATTATTGGATTCTCTATTTTAAATATTAAAAAATAAATAAAAAAAGTTTTTTAGAAAATAATAGAATATAAAGATATCACTTATAGTATAAAAAATAAATAAAACATTATAAATGAATACACAAATGTTATGTTTGTAGGATAATTTTGAAAAAGAATGAAATAACAAATTAATAGTAACCGTAATACTAAAAAAATATAGAAATAAATTAAAAATGCATCACATTGATCAAATCGTTAAAAATTACATGCTAATCCATTATTATCATATTATTCTAACGATGAACTTTAGTGAACTAAGAAACTATTATCGAAAATCATAAAAGATTCATTATATCAATAATGCATAAAAATTATATTTTAAATTACTTATCTTCGTTATCATCTCGAATTTTAGTTTACAAAGAAAATTACTATACTCTTAACTTTTTAAACATAGGGTAACTTTGAATTCAAATTTCCTGTCTACCAAATCTTGTCTATATTTAGACCGTTCAAACCATAAATCTACGTGGCTAATCCGAGTATGGACTGTGCCACAAAGTCTTCCAAAAATTAATTAGATTAAAGAAGTCATAAAATAATATATGAAAATAATTATTATTATTATTTTTCTATATAAGAAGTTGATTGAATTGATGAAGTTTGAATTTTTAAATATTCTAATTATATGTAATGTTGATTGAATCCATTCGGAATGGTTGGATATTTGGTTTTGTTGTTATTTTTTTATTGTTATTTTTCTCAATTTTATTATCATTTCACTATTATGTTGTTACAAACATTGTATAACGCTTATTTTATTGTTAATTTTGTTACTATTTTAAAAGTATTTACTTGTTAAGCTACACTTATCTTAGTGTTATTTAAGTATATATATTATTTTTAATTTGTTAGAAAACATTTATTTTTAATATTTTTATATATTATATATTTAAAAAATAATATAAAAATATTAATACGAATGGGTCGAGCCAGCCCAAATTTAAATATTTTTATCCAGGCCGAACTTGGACCTAACAAATGAGCCTAAAATTTTAATTGGATCCAACTCGATTTATAAATACCTCTAATTTGAACCCATCGTAAACCAAATCAAGCACATGCATTATTTTTATAATTAATATTTAAAAAGATAATAATAAAACAATTTTTTTTAAGACCATAAACCTTTGACTTTTTTTCTTTTTTAATAAAAGAAAACAACTACAAGAATATATGATGGGTACAATTAAATAGGGGGCGGTAGAAAAACTTTGCTATAATCTTTTTCTTTAGGAAATTGATGTTATAAAGTAAAGTATTAAAGTCACCTTTTATTTAATTTATTTATTAGGGTAGGTTTGTAATCTATATTTGGAAAGTTCAAAGCATAAATTTACGTGGCTAATCCGAGTAATGGACCGTACCACAAAGTATCGCCGAAATGAATTAGATTAAATACGTCATATAAAATTTGATAAAAATAATGTTATCATTACTTAATATCTACACTTTTTGATATATTTTAACCTTTAATTATTTCTTTTTTTTATGGTTTTAAAAATCATATTGGGTTGGTATTTTTATTTTTAATATTTTTTTAAAAATAAGTCTGGTTTATAATTTTTATGATTTTTAAATAATTTTAAAATTTTAAAAGGGTTTAATTGGTTTTTTTTTTAGTTTGTTACTAAAGCCTTTTTTATCGTTTCGCCTTTTTTGTTAAACAAAATTTTAATTTACATCCAATAAAAGAGAAGTCAAATTGAACAAATATGTAAATGTTGAGAGCTAAATTTATTATAATACCTCATATATAAACACTAAAACAAATATTTAACATGCGATTTTAACTAAAGGACTGTTTTGCGCACTCATCTAACATATAAAGGCTAATTTGCCCATTTTTTCTATTGGGAGGCTAAAATGCACTCTAGAGTATAGAACATGTAGTTTTGTGGCACTTCTACCAATGATGTCAAATTAAAATATAAAGATTAAATCTCAAATCTAATCATAAAAGAGAGATCAAAACTAAAATTTAACTACAGTTAACCCTCTTTATAACAACCATAAGCTATAACAACATTCCAATGTAATAATCAAGTTTCTAGAATAATCACTTTTTTAATATTTTATTTTAACCCTCTATAACAAATTTTCACTTATAACAACATCCATAGTTATGAAGTATATTTTTTATTAAATTAGTTCTTCATGACAACATATGGTCTAAATTTTTAAATAAAGGTATAGCTATTTCGTATAAGCAAGTCTATTAATTATCATTTATTAAATGAAAATGATCTTAATTAAAATATTATTTCAATAAAATAATTAAATTTCATGTGGAGTGATCTACTAATCATATTTTATTAAATGAAAATATATTCAATGCGTGAAATTAAAGATATCAATTCAACAAACTATTAAATCCCCTAATTAAATATTGTACTATGAATTAGGAACATCATATACATATTAATTGATTACTTGAATTTAGTAACTTGTGATAAATTAACTAATTTAATTTGATAACTCATTGATTAATTAAATTTATTAGATTTATAAATTTTATAATTAATCTTGTGAAAGAACGCAAAATAAAATATGCATAAAAACAATAATATATCACCTATTATACATCTTTTAATTTTGTTGATTTAATTCGCACTTTCTTTATTTGATAGAAATTCACGATATAAATTCTATGGTAAACTTATAACAAATAAATAATTAAAAAATAATTAAACTCACAAAGAAAAATGTAAGTGTTAAGGACCATTATGTCATTGAATAACAAATAAATCAATTTATATGTAAATTTTATTAATTATATTTTGTATACTTTATATAAATAGTTGTGTACCCATTTATAACAAGTAGACCTGTCCATGGGCTGGATCAGGTTTTGTTGAAATTTTAGGCTCGTTTGTTAAGCCCGAGCCAAGATCAGCCCAAAAATGGGATTAAATTTTTATCCAAGCCCGGTACAAATAAAAATGTTAAGATCCAAGTCTAGTCCGCTTGAATTAAATTTTTTATATAATTTTTTTAAATTTAATACATAAAAAAATTTAAAAATATTAAAATAAATGTTTCTCAGCAAATTAAAAATAAAAATTAAAAAGTATTTATACTTAAATAACATTAAGATAGGTGTACTTAACAAGTAAATTCCTCTAAAATAGTAACAAAATTAACAATAAAATAAGAGTTATACAATATCCAAATAATAATAACATAGGTTAAATTTTATTGAAGTGGTAATAATTTTTATTTATGAATATTGTTGACACTATTTTTTTGATG
Organism: Gossypium hirsutum; assembly: GCF_007990345.1. Classification (NCBI taxonomy): domain Eukaryota; kingdom Viridiplantae; phylum Streptophyta; class Magnoliopsida; order Malvales; family Malvaceae; genus Gossypium; species Gossypium hirsutum. The sequence goes on along the minus strand of NC_053437.1, from coordinate 4,883,206 downwards.
AAAACGGGGTCGACTTGGATTTAAAAAAGAATGAAAACGGGAGTCGCCACCAATCCTTTTTGACGAGGTGTGATCGGGTCACCTCAAAAAGTGGTTGTTTTTAATAAATGATTTAATTTTATAAAAACAACGATTTTGGTCTACGAAATTCAGAAAAATGAGTTCGGGAGCCGGTTACGCACGAGGAAGGATTAGCACCCTCGATACGCCCAAAATTGGTACCTAGTTGATTAATTAGTGTTTTAGTGTCGAAAATTGAAAATTTGAAGAGTTTTAAAAAATGCGATCCTTAAAAGAAAATCTGATATCGTGAATTGAAACATAAGATTCTCTTGTTCCGAAGGAATATCACATCCAGCACGTTAGGACACGATACTCTAAACCATCGAAACCAAAATCACCTTATAGTTTAATGAAACCATGCTTTGAAGCTTTAAGAGGATATTTGGCTATTTAGTCAAACGAGAAATCGAAACCCAGCACGTTAGGGCACGTTTTCTCGAGTTTCCAAACACGAAATATTGCCTTATTTAGAAAAATTTTCCTTTTGGTGTTTAGTGTCAATGCTTGACAAAACAATAACGAATGCGACAAGGTGAGCAAAGTAAAATGAGTAACAACAATGCAATAGGCAAAATGAAATGACGAGGCGATTACATAAACAAAGCATACAAATAAATAAATAGAACTAACATTTTAGAAAAAGCACAAGTGTACATGGATAAATAAACAAACACCAAATAACAATGATGACAATAAATACAATTATGTAAAATGTATATATATGCATGTATAATTTAAAACCATAAAATAAGAAATATATATAAATTACAGAATATGAAGACATAGATAAGTATGTACATATATATAAATCGGTAAATATTATAAAAAATGTAAATGTGTATTTATATATTTACAAATCGTGATAATATAAAATATATGTATGTGAATTATAAAATATGTGAAATATACAAAAACATTTTTAAGAGTATAAATATATAAGTATGTATATGATGTAAAATATGCATAAATATATGTAAGTATATAAGAATTATGAAATGTGAAAAAATATATTTAAGTAGGTATAAGTACGTATATCTACATATATATGTAAAAAATATAATATTAAAAAAAGGGGTATATATATATGCGTAATATATATAAATACATATATAATGTAATGTTAAAATATTCACATAATATACATAATAATAATGTTGAAAACATCTATTAATAATAAATATATACTTATATGTATTAAAGATATATTCATAAATACAAAACATATACTAATAATCACAATAGTAAAGATAAAAAATGTATACGTAACATAATGCAAAAATATATAAATGTTGTGATATCTAAAAACATATACATAAAAATGAAAGAAATGTATGACGAATAATGCAAAGATATTTGTATGAGATAATGGGAAATATACGAATAGCACGATATTTACAAGTGTATGCTTAATATAATTATTTAAAAAATGATATAAATAAATGAATACATGAAAATAATACCATATACACAAAAATACCTATATATATATATATGTAATGAAATATGTGAACAAATATTAATATTAAAGAATATATAATATATGTATATAATAGTAGAAACGAAACAAAATACATATATAGTTAAATATAATACAATAATAATAAAACAACAATGATAATAATATTATATATATAACGATTAATATTTAAAATTGAATTAAACAGCAAAAATATTATGAAATTTAAGGTAAAAAAAATAGATGAAAAAGGGATGAGATTGGATTAAAACCAAATCTCTGGGGCGAATTTTGAAAGAAATTAAAGGAGAATGGACTTATCAGAACGCGCGTTAAACTATGGGGGATCAAATAAGTAATTTATCCAAACACTTGAAACGACACCATTGGAAGGGGGACTAAATCGCAAAGTGTAATGGATTTCGGGGTCAATTTATAAACAACGAATAACTTGATTGCGAAATATAAAAATGCGGAAGGGCCAATTGCGCAAATAGCCCTTCCGCTCAAAAACACGCGGATCCTGCCCTGGTGCGGGTCGGGTCGACCCGCCCACGTCCGAAACGACGTCGTTTTATCATTAAACAGGGTGGACCAAAACGGTGCGTTTTGGTCCCCTATAAAAGCTAAGTTTTTTTGAAAAATTCATTTGAGACCAGGTGAGGGAAAAAAAAAGAAAGAAAGAGGGAGAGGGAGGGCACGGAGCGATTTCCGGCCAAGGGGGGGTCACCGGACGGCCACCGGAGGCTCGCCGGCGCCGGCGCCGGCCACCGCATGCGGTGGTCGGAAAGGTAAAATTTTTTATTTTTTTTTGCTAACTCCTTTTTTATAAACTTATGCTATGTAAGAATATATAATCGATGAGTTTTTGAACAATAAAATAAAAAAAACCTTAGATCTGACTGCCTTTTCTGTTTCGGGTGTTTTTCTTGCTTGAATCTGCTTTTACTCTTGTATTCTTAAGTAGTATTACAATTGAAAATGAAAGGAAAAAAAAAATCCTTCGTTCCCATGACAGATTTCGGCTTTTAAAGCCAATATATTTGTTTTGTTCCTTTTGTTTATTATTTTCCCCATCATTCGCATGCTTTCCTTGCTGTTGTGTTTGTTCTTGTTGCAGGTGGTGGGCACGGTGGAGCAGGTGGGAGTGTCAGACGCGTGGGCGTCGTGGTGGCCAAGGCTGAGGCTTGCGAGTGGCGACCGGTCAGAGGCGTGCATGCGTGAGGGGGGCAGACGAGGCTGAGCGGCGCGCCCTAGGCATGCTGCGCCTAGGGTTTTCTGCTGCAAACATTTGTTTTTTTTTATTTGGGCTAGGGTTTCTGCTATTGGGCTAGGTAGTGGGTTGAATTTTGGGTTTGTTATTTTGTAATTGGACTGTTGTTTATTGTTTTAATATTCGGGCCTGGGCATAAAATTGGGCCTTACAAATATCTGACATTGTCATGTTTCATTTAAGTAGTAATAAAATTCCTAGATTTGTTTGAGTCAGGCCAGGCAACGACATGGTTTCAATAATTCATGTTCAGCTTTGAATCAAGGCTTCTCCGTCTACTTATTTTACTATTTAACTAATAATAAAAATATTCTTTGATAAGAAAAATAACAACAAAATATTAAATTTAAATAAAAATATTGTATTTTTAATTTTAATTTGAGTCACAATCTCTTGTTCATGGATTAATCTTTATGAATGATGTCAATCAAGTTGTGACCTATTGAATGGGTATTCACCTTCTTCACAATTAATCTAAATTTAAATCACAATTATATATATAACTTTAAAAAAACAATACTTGCATTAATGTTTATATATATATATGTATATAATCCTTTAAATTTATCGATTGAGTCTTAGCTCGATTGACACGAGTATTGGTGTCAATGCAGGAGAACGTGGGTTCAAGTGAACTGAAACGCATTATCCTCCTCTTTATGGTTAGAGAGGGGGCTATAAGTAATTTTAAGTATTATTGTAAAAAAAAGAGCAGATATGATTAGAAACTATACTGAATAATAAAATCTTTAAATTTCAATGATGTTGAAATAAGTTGTTAAGATTAAATTGAAAAAAATATAAAATATCAAAATTTTTAAATAAATTCACACATCCTTAACAAAAAAAAGTCATTATCACACAACACAAAAAAGCAAGCAATTGTCATACGAGTGAGACCAAATATTCCCCTATAAAGTCAGAAAGAAATTTCATGAGGTTTCTTAGGGGTTAAGGTACAAAAATCATTCTGTTAACTAAACCAATCAGATACTTTCTAAAACATGATAGGTAGCTATATATTGTCCTGTTTTTGTCAACATAGGCAGGCTCCCCTTTGAACTTATATTTTCTTGTAGTGAGAGAGTTCTGATTAAATCCAGCATATTATAATAATTTAAGTTGAAGAACATTATATCTAGACTAAATTTAGTTTAAACGTTTGTACGGAAACATATTAGATTGTATTAATAGTGATCTAATTATTAGTAAATTTTTTGTCACTCAACTATGAAAAATTATAAAATAGTCATCTAGCTATTTAAATTTTATCTTTTTTAGTCACTAGTTTACTAATTGCGATAGCTTTTAAAATTGGTATAATAGCAACTTTAACCCTCACCGTTTATAAATTATGTCAATTTAGTCTTGATTTTAAAAAAATTTAACCCTCGACATTTGCACATTGTGGGTTTTTTTTTTGTAGTTCTGTTTTTCTTTGTGACATTTAGGGTTAGTTTGAAAGAATGAGAAAATATGAAAATTATTATTTTAGATTTTGGGATGTTTTTATTTTTATTTTTTGTATATTTCCAATCAAATTTAGCTGATAAATATGTTACTTAAGCTTTTTAGGTGAAAGGGTCAGAAAGAAAAGCAAAATTTGAAAATAAGACTAAATTACACAACGTGTAAATGTTGAGGGTTAGGCCTTTTAGAATTAAGACTAAATTGATATAATTTATAAATGTTAAGGGTTAAAATTGCTATTATGTCAATCTTAAAAGTTGCTATCGTTAGTCAATCGGAGACCAAAAAAGAAAAAATTGAATAGTTGGGCCACCATTTTGTAACTTTTCATAGTTAAGTAACCAAAAAATAAAACTAATAGTAGGTTGAGTGACTACTAGAGTAATTTACCCTATTTGAAATCAACATTATTATATCATTAAAAAAAAAGAAAACTCAAAAAAGTGTAAAACATAATATACAACAAATATAAATTAGTTTAAAAAGTGTAATATTTTGGACGAGTTCAAGTACCAATTAAGTACTTTTGGAGAAATTTAGGAGATAAACTATATATTAATTCTTAAAAAATTAACACTATTAAAAAATTAAGATAATATATGTGATGGAATACAAATTTAGGTACCAACTAAGTAAAAGAAAGTTTAAATACCAATGAGGTCCTTTTGGAGGTATACTACATAATAATCCATATTAAATATTATACTATTAGAGAGGTTGTTTTTGGATTGTGTGGGTTGAATCTTGGTCCCATCATTGCTGAATTTGATAGCTTACAAGCGATCAACACTCTTAATGGCACATCTTCGAATGTCTCTGAATTCAGATTAATGGTTAGAGATTGTTTGATGTTAAGCAGTTGCTTTATAATTTTCAATTTTCTCGAGTTAAGAGGGAAGCTAATAAAGTAGTTCATTATTGAACAAGGGTGCCTTTCAACTACTTTGTTACCCATATTGCTCATGATGAAAACTTTTTGCTTACAAATGAAGGAAGAGAATAGGATTAAGTTTATTTACTTGAGTTTAGTTTTGCTCTTTTTAATTTGTGGATATTTTGTTCTTACGTTTTATTGAATTCAGTGAACTTTTTTTTAAAAGAATTAAATATTACAAGATGCCAATAGACTTATAACTTGTAAGGATATTATTAATGGTAAACAAATCATTCTGTTAAAAATTTTATCTTTTTTTATTATTAAAAATGAATTTATGTATGTCAACATAAGGTATACGTGACATGCCACGTGTTATTGTCTGATTCTTTTATCAGCCAAACTAATTTTTAACAATATAAATAAATAAATAAATAAATTATTTAATAAAAATAATCAATTTTATTTAATCTAACATATAAGAATTAATAAAAAAAACAACAAAAGATAATCTAAATCATGTGGTTTTAGTTTGATATTGATTTTGAATAAAATTATAAATAGCTCAGTTACCTAAGCCATTCACATGATCACCCGCATCGAAATAGTCAAAACATTCTTGAAAATTATACTCTCCTCCTCAGATACAGCAAAGTTAGCATTCAATTGGTTTTAAATTAAAAAAGGAAAAGAAAAGAAGATAATTTTTATAAAAAGAGGGTAAAAAGTATCCAAAGATCGAAGCATCTTATGTAAACCGGAACTTTACTTTTAACACAAGTTATTAGCTACTACACTTGGTATAAAATCAAGGTTTAATGCATACTTTAATCCCTAATATATATAATTTTTTATTTTAATTTTTAAAGTTTTTGAGTTACTTCAATTTTTATCATTATCAGACGTTTTTAGTTCAGTCTCTAATATTATAAGGCGTTTTCGGTTTAGTCTTTGACATTTTAAAAATAATTGAAGTATCCAACCAATCATAAATTACCATGTGTTATACGTTGACCTCACAATAACTTTGTCGTCCGAAAAATACTTAAAAATATTTTTTTAAAAATAAAGAATACAAAAAAATATGAATAAATTTATGATAATATATAATTTTTTTTAAAAAAGAGATAGATTTTTTTAAAATTGTAATAAAAATATAAAAGTAATTAGAAACTATAAAATATTGTAAAAAATTATAAAAATGTTAGAAATTGTAAAATATTGTAAAAAATTATTAAAATGAAAAGAAATGAGTAAAAATTATTGTACCTTGGAATAAATGCACTTTCGTTAATCACATTTAAAATATTAAAAATGTGATATAAAAATTGTATATAATTAAAAATACAATCAATTGTTATAAAAATTATAGCATAGTTATTTAGAATGGTAAAGCACTCCATAATAGTGGTGAATTTAAGGAGAAAGATGACATATTTGAATATTCGTGGGCATTTAATTTGTAAATGTGATCATAAATATTAAGGATTCAAAAATTTTAAGGAATAGATGCACATATATTAGTATTTAGATATTCATTTTAATTTTAAAACTTTTTATTTGTGAATTAAGATATCGATCTAGAAACAAGTAATTTATCTTAAGATGGTAAAAAATATATATTTGAAATAATTAAAAATATTATTCAATTGAAATAAAATGTTTTTCTATTATTTAAATATTTTGAAAAAAACATATCCAATTTATCTTCTAAAAAAAATTTACCAATTATAAATTTTGATTGATTGAATCATAAAACAATTTCCATAGGTGGCATTCTTCTAAAAGACAACAATCTCATATTCAAGCTCTATTAAATGTGAATTACGAAATTTGAGATGAAAAGCCTTCTCTAGTTCTTCTCAATTTCGAAATTGAGCAAATTGGACACTTTCAAAAGCAATTTAGTTTCTGTCGATTTTGAAAGTGAGCAACTAAGGATAATTAATCATGGCGTTAATTTTTTTATCAACTGTGCATAATTTTGATTGGTTTAATAACAAATTTAACCTTTAATGTCTACATATTTTGTCCTTTTGGCCTTAATTCTAAAAAGCTCAACAAATTTAGTCTCAACATTTACGCAAATGTTGTAGGATAAATTTGTTAAATTATTACCAAATTGATAGAATATGTAAAATATGAAGGCTAATTTTTTATTATAATAATCAAAATCGTGTACAATTGATGGAATACATTAACATCGTGATTAATTGTTCTTCGTTACTCACTTTTAAAATTGACCAATATTAAATTGCTTTGAATTTTTTCAGAGGGATCAATTTGCTCAGTTTCGAAATTGCAAGGAAATAGAAATATTTTTTTTACCAAAATTTTAAAAATATTAAAATTTGAAGAATGAAAATACTATATAGGGGAGAGTGTTCGGTTGAATCGAGTAAAAGAATTTCGAGGTAATTGAGTTGGCAAGTCCTATTTTATCATCTTAACTTGATTAGAATTTTTTTTGAATCGAGTCGAGCAAAATGAAATTTAAGTTGAGTCGAATCAAGTGAAATTGTCCGAGCTAAATTAAAAAATTAAACATGTCAAATTAAAATATTATTACAATATAACTAATTCCATGTTAGAACACATAAATTTGAAACCATATATATTTGGAAACTTTTTCAAAGCAAAATAAGAAAAAAATACTTTAGTATGATAAACTTGAATCATTAATTAACTTATTTAGTTCCTAGAATTTTTATTTTAGAAAATTTTAAATTTTAAATTTATCTTTATATATTCTCTATATTCTTTTAAAAAAATATATATATATGTTTTTTAAAATATAAAATATAAAATTTAGAATTTTTATAAATATTTTAAATTTTAAAAATTATTTTGAATTATTTTGTAATTTTTATTGAGAGAAAAATAAATTTGCTTATTTTCAAAATTAATAGGGACCAAAGAGGTATTTACATTTGTTATTTAAATTATTCGAGTTATTCAAATTATAAAATTCAACTCGACTCAAATTGATTCGAAAAAAATCGAATAATCCAAAATTTTTTAATTTTTTCAAATCGACTCGAGTTTTATTAGCTCTTCCATCCTATAAATTCCTAAAAAGATGCACATTTAATAACGTTGAATAAACATATAACCGCAATTACCTAGCAAGTTCTATAGAAATTATATTGAAGGTGAAAAATTAGTCAAAGAAGAGCTGTCACCAGCCTTGTCATCGGGAAAAGCCAACCCCCAATTTGTTTCATCTACTTGTATTTTTTAAAATACAGAATTTTCCTTTTCTTTATTTATTTATAAACTCCTCATTGACATGTTTCAATGGGCAGAATCAATTGCTTTGCATTGATTCTTTAGACGTTTATTTTCTTTGTATTATTCGCAATTGCTAAGTTGTCAACTACACTTTGCTCAACCTACTCTCACTTGGTTTTGTAGCTACGGCCCCGTAAACAAATTAATCTCTTTTGAATTATTATTTAATAATAATTTTTATTTAAATTTAATTTATAAAAATTATTTTAAATGTAAAACGATAATAAATGTTAAATTAATCTACCGGTTGTCTTAGTTCGATTTACATAGACATTGTTGCCAGTGCAAGAGGACATGAGTTTGAATGCGTTGAGCGTATTATCCTCCTATTTAAAGATTGTGGGAGGGACTATGGATAGTTGGGTTGCCAGTACGAGCCATACCACACAAGTTGAGTCCGTATAGAATTTCCTAAAAGGGTTTTTCACGTATAATTTATGTGTTTTTATTTTTTTTATTGCTTTGCTATCCTTGTACCGTTATTATTGACGTTAATCTAACACAAAGTAATTCCAAACTTTTTTTTTAATTAAAAAGAAATTGAATGATATTTGTAGAGCATTGACAAAATTTTCAAATCTCAGACCAAAGGAAGGGAAAGTTTGATATCAACCAATCTGTGTATCTAAGTAAAGTGGTTTTACATTAAAAGAAAGACCGAAATTAAGTGGTTTTGGTTTTTGATTTTTTCAGAGGATTGTAAGTTGAATTGCAATCATTAATTAATGTTCCCTTGAGAAAGAGAGAATTCCATGTTCCAATTTTCAAACTATCTATTATTCTCCTAAAATTTAATGCAATATGTATTATTTTTGAAGTTATGGAACTCAATATATAATACATGATGGTTACTTTCGTCAACCCCAAAATCTTTATTTTAGAATTAGGTTAAATTTTCTATTAGTCCCTGTATTTTGTAAAATTTGTAAATTTAGTCGATGTACTTTTCGAATTGGTCAATTTTAGTCCCTATACTTTTCTAATTTTGAAATTTTAATCTTCACCTAGACAATAAAAGTCAATTCCATTTGGTTAAACTCAATTACGAGTCATGTACTATGCACATAGTTGTAAATTTAGTCCATATTCTCTAATTAAGTCATTCTAAGTCTCGATACTTTTCGAATTCATTAACTAAAACTTTTGATAAGTAATAGGTGCAAATAACAAACCAATATGAAAATGCATATATGATAATATGCGTCACATCAAATATTAGAAATAGCATAATTTAATACTTAATTAATAAATTTAATCGTTGTTATTTTATTAGGATTGAGATTTTGAAATTTGAAAAAAGTGGCCAAATTAAAATATTAAGACGAATAGTAAAATTTGTCATTATTATGAGATTAAAACCATTCAACATCTTTAATTTTTATTTCAAAAAAGTAAAAGACACAATCCTTTACCAAGATATTTTCTCATGCATCTTTTGTCTCTTTGATCACCTCATACTCTCATAGGGCCCTCTATGCAAAAAGAAATCATAAGACAACAAGACATGCCAAAAAACTATACACATACACCAGAGGCATGCAAACACGTGGGTTTTCAGTGGCCATCCTTATCAATTGGGAGGGGGGCAGGATTGATAATTTCTCTCAAATCGTACAAATATTTTACTTTCTTTTTATGCAACTTGGTCTTTGCATATTATAGATGGAACTACTTTGTAGTACCCTACAATATTTACAATGATCGTTGACTTCATAGATCTTAATTTATGAGTTCTGTTCAAGGTCTCCTCTTCCTAGTTTGCCTTCAAATATAAAATAAATCCCCCGAAAAGTCTTCACATCCTTGCTCCCTTTTCATATAGTTTAACTACGTCCTTTGGCATTCAAATGTGAATTATATTGAAGGGTCTTCATTCATTTTCTCTAGAACAACCAAAAAAAGGAAAAAAGAAAATGTTAGCTTTTCGTCTTCTTCTAGCTTCAATCCTTCTTGCTTCTTGTCTTCCATGTTATGAATTTGCAACAACACTTCAAGACAATGAAGGTAATGTTTTGTTGGGTTTTTAGTTTACTTTAGTTTCCAATAGTGTTTGGTGTTATTTAATGAGTTTTTTTTTTCTTGGGGGGGGGTGTTCAGTGCAATATTTGAGAGATATAGCGAAGACACTGGGGAAGAAAGACTGGAACTTCAACGTAGATCCATGCAGTGGAGAAGAAGGGTGGGCTACGCCCAACGCGGCGAAGGGGTTCGAAAATGCTGTCACCTGTAATTGCACCGTCTCCAATGACACAGTCTGCCATGTCGTCAGCATGTATGCTACTTTCCTTCTTTCACTCTCCTACTTTGACAATACTTGAAGATTCGAACCTACTTTTTTTTTCTCATTTCTCCACCTCTTCTTTTAGATATCTCCACATTTTTACATGGAAGGGCTTAAGCTCAAAATCATTACTATTCGTTTTGGTCAAATAATGGTTTTGCTCCTTCTCCTTCTGTCACACTCAAATTTGAGATTTAAACGCGATTTTTTTTCTTAAAAATACTCGTTCCTAAATAAAAAGTTCAATGTTAACATGGTGAGATAAAAGTGGTAACTTTCTAAAAATATTATATCAATAATTTAACACAAATAGCTAATTATATTAGTTAGGATAACTAATGATATTATAAAAATAAAAAATAAATTATGTCAAATTAAATTAAATAAATTAAGTTCTTAATTTAAGTATAATAAAAAGACCAAAACAATAATTTGATATTTAAAAAAAATTGAAATACACACATACACAATTATAAATCTACAATTGCCGATTGAGTTTTAGCTCGATTTGTATGAGCATTAGTGTCAATGCAGGAGGAAGTGGGTTCGAGTGCATTGAAACGCATTATCCTCCTATTTATGGGTTGGGGAGAGGTTATTGATAGTTTTAGACATTATGTCAAAAAAGGCAGATATGATCAGAACTTATAATAAGATTTATATAAAAAAACTATAAATCTTATTATTATATATATTTACTTAGACGTAATATATTTCATGTTATTGTCTCTAAAGTAGCTTAAGGATAGCATAATGGCAAAATAATTGATGGCTTCCAACAATAAAGTTGTATTTCATAAAAAAAAATGCAAAATGAATGCAATAATAAAATGTCAAGAAAGGGTAGCTAATATTAATTTTATGAATATTAATAGAAGATCTAGAAAAGGCAAGCTTTGCCTAAATTTTGGTTTGGTCGAACCAACTCAATTATTAGCATAATTTAATACTTGTTGTTAGATATTTTAATTTCAATTTTGGAAATGAAACGTGGGATTGATTGGTTTGGAAGAAAAACTATTATTTAACTATATAATAATTGATCACCCTACATATACTGAGTGTAATTAATATAGCTTACCTATATGATTATCTTTGAGAAATTATCTAAATTATGACATCAAGTGTACTATTAAAAAAATTAAAAATATTTTTTAAAAATAATAATTATTGAATATCTTTATGGAGTAAAAAAAATATTAATTTCAATATTTTAAAAAATATATATATATTGAAAAAATTACAAGAGTTTGGTTCATGCATTGCTAATTAAAGAGAACAATTAAAAGGTAGGCACAACTCTTTAAATGACAAAAGTAAGTAAGCCCACTAGTGTTGACTTTGACTTGTACCCCACACCCTTCGCCCACCTTAAACTTGAACCTCTAATTTAACTCATTAGTCCTTGTCAAAGATCACGATATTTACATCAAAGATTGCTTTACACATTGTTTTCCACAAAGATATACATTAATTTTAGTTTAACTGATTTGATTTCATAAAAATAAAAAAATGTTAAAAAATTATATAAAATTAAGTTCAAGTCAAGCGATTTTTTTTATCTCAGAATTAAAGCGTCAATCAATTAATCAGTTCAGTTTAATCAAACAATTATACTTTTAAAAATGAATTATGAAAATATAAAATCATTTAACATAAATGATACGAATTAGAGTACATAATGAGTGATTGATTCTGGGCTTTAATGTGAGAAATAAAAGAGACAGAAGACATGGAATAAAAAAGTCATAAGTTAATCACCCTAGTTTTAATAAGGAATCAATGGTTAAATGATTATTTATGCAAAAATAGATTGAATTTCAAACTAAAAATTTTAGTACTTATTTTTAATCATGTTTCAACAAATGGGGGAAAAAACAACAAAATAAAGTCTACACAAAAGCCATTGACTTCACTTGGGCATGTGGGCCTTAGGGTTATTTTAAAATAAAAAGAAAATGGCCTCTCTTTCTCAGTTGTCATTGGATAAGATCCAATTTATTTTGGCTTTCATTTTCACCAATGTCAGCTATTGTACACGGATTTGTAATTTAATTTTATTCCTCGACTCGATATAAAATTTTAAACTTATTTTTAAGTTTAGGCTTAATTTAAAAAGTGGGATTAAAATTTTAAATAAATTGAAAATACATTTAAAAAATACCACTAAAATAGTTACAACTTAACAAGCAAATGCCTCTAAAATAAAAATTAATATCAAAATAGTAGCAATATAATAGTAAAATGATAGGAAAACAACATCAAAACAATAGTGAAATTTTTTTAGACAAATTCGGCCTGGATCGAACTGGGTCTAGACCAAAAGAATCTTACTCGAAGCTCGGCTCATTTATAAAAACAAGCCTTATTTTTTGTCCAAACCTATTTTTTGACCTATATTTTTGTTCAAATCTTTCTACTTTTCGGGAGGGTCTTTAGGCCTAGCGGCTGACTCGACTTATGATCAGGTTTAATCCAAACCTAGTTTAATATATAGTTGTAAGAAATTCTATATTTATTTAAGGGTAAACTAAAAAAATAGTCACTTTTGTTTGCCTCAGATTACATTTTAGTCATTTACGTTATCATTTTGTTACAAAGTGATCACTTTATCGTCACGCTCCGTTACCTCCTTAACGACGGTCCTACGTGGCGGTCCAAATAGGTTTTAACTGCCAACTTGGGTGCCCTACGTGGTAGTCTAAATTAAATTTATTTAATTAAAAACCTATTTTTATCCCAACAATTGGACATCTAAGTTGGCATTTAAAACTCATTTGGACTACCACGTAGAGTGACCACTTCGTAATAAAACGATAACGTAAGTGACTAAAACGTAACATTTCAAACATAAGTGACAAAAATATAATCTGAGGCAAGCAAAAATGACTATTTTATAGTTTACCTTTGATTTAATAATATCTTGAGTTTTAAGAAAATTTATTTACAGAGATTCAACTTCACTATATTTTAAATTTAATTAAGTGTTAATGTAGTTTTTAGATATAAAAAATCATAGAAAAAAATTTAATAGTAATTGATTATAAATATACAATTTTAGTCTATTTAATTAAATAAATTTTATTTTATTAATGAACTTAATTTTAGTAAAGGTTTCATAATCATGTATGACTTTTTTTTTTTTAAGTTAGAACAATTTCAATAAAAACAATCATAACAAACATTGAATTCAGCAATTAACTTAATTCTGATTAGAATCAATCTAACTAATTAACTATAACTAGCTAATTAGAATAAATTTGATGGAGAACTAATACATTTATACATAAGAAGACTCAAACCTAAAATCTCAACTTTGTTATTAAGATAAAACCTCAATTCATTAATTTTACAAGCATCTTAAACGAAAAAAAAATTGAATTTTTTTTTCTTTTTAAAGTTACAATTTATGTAATGCAAATATTCAGTTGACATGGTATTTTCCACTATGATTTTAACACCGAGTGATAAGGTAATATACTTAACACTTATTTAGATGATTGCAGTGATAAATTGCTTTTTTTAAGGATTGAATATTTGGCGCATTTTACTCTTAAATTTTCCGGATTGAGAAGTAGAAAGATTTGTCATTATCATTTGGATTGTTTGAAAATTTATATGGATATGTAAATGGCAATTTTGTGTTGGAACAGAGTGCTTAAGGCACAGAATCTCCAAGGCAGTCTCCCCAAGGATTTGGTAAAGTTCCCTTTCCTCCAAGAAATGTAAGTTAAACTCTTTCCACATTCTTTTCCATGACACTCCTTCAGTCAAATTCCTTCTTACAAAACATAAATAACTTACCTGCCAATGTTGTTGCAGTGACCTCACCCGCAACTTCCTCAATGGCACAATACCCCCTGAGTGGGGTTCCATGCAACTTGTTAACATGTACGTGAAATTCATGGTTGTTTTATAGTTAGCCTTGTTGCTAAATGATTTTGCATGATGATACACCAAATGTATGTGAAATTCATAGTTGTTTTTGTTGTTGTTTTCCTATGGTGAAATTAATATGAAGTTTATTGCAGTTCTCTTTTAGGAAATCGCTTAACAGGTCCAATCCCAAAAGAGCTAGGGAATATAAGTACTCTTTCCAGCATGTGAGTTGTTGATATCCAGTTCCTTGTATTTCTTGCTTTGAATATGGCAAAAACCAATAACAGCCGACTCAAATTTAATTATGAAAAACCATGCAGATCAGTTGAGTTCAATCAGCTTTCGGGAGCTTTACCTCCACAACTAGGGAATCTACCCGCCATTCAAAGAATGTATGACTCTTATTCTTTAAAAGTTCATAAGAATTTGATTTATTAATGGTTTCATTATGTTTGATTTAATGTCTAAATCATCTTTCTGGTCTTGTTTCATATTTGATTGTTGGTGTTTAGGCTTATTAGCTCTAACAATTTTACTGGGGAAATACCTGAGACATTTGCTAAGCTGACCACATTGAAAGACTTGTAAGATTTTATTCTTCTGATTTATCAGGCTCTACATATAATTCTATTTTAGAATTCGAGTTTTAATCATTTCGAAGTTTCTTGATAGTCGGATTAGCGATAACCAGTTCACTGGAAAGATTCCTAGCTTCATCCAGAATTGGACAAACCTTGAAAAATTGTAAGCTGAGCCCTTTAGAACAGTAGTTTATTCATTGGGAATTTTCTTTATCAATTAATTACCTAAATGGAATGTTGGTAATGACAGAGCAATGCAGGCAAGTGGTCTGATGGGACCAATCCCATTAGGCATTGGAGATCTGGAAAAATTAACTGACCTGTAAGTTGGATATCAATTTTAATATTTTTCAAACCTACAAATTGGGTCATTGAAGTTGGATTATGATGTATATTATTAATGAAAAAAGTTTATATACAGGAGAATCAGTGACTTGAATGGAACTGATGCAACTTTTCCACCACTTAGTACCATGAAAAAATTGAAGATACTGTGAGTAAAATCCTTCAATGAAGAAGATTCCCTTAAATAAGCATATCAATAACTCATATAACAGATACTTTTGGTTGAATTACAGAATATTGAGGAGTTGCAATCTCATTGGAAAGCTACCTGATTATCTTGGGAATATGACAAAGTTGAAGACTTTGTGAGTCATAAACCTGATTTCACCTTGATTATCTCAGAGCTACTGGAACAAAATTTGGTTAAAATATCTTTAATTTTGTAACATTTTGGTTTTCCTTTTGCAGAGATCTCAGCTTTAACAAACTCAGTGGAGAAATCCCAGACAGTTTTTCTAACATTAGAGATGTGGATTACTTGTAAGTAATTGATCTTTGACTGTATAATTTTCTGAAAGAAAGTGCAAGCTGCCTTTTCCTCAGATATCAAGCTGTTCTTGCTGATCTAATAAAAATAATTACTTAATTAGCTATAAATAGCTAACATAAACATCATTCAATATTGATATTTAATGCAGAATATGATTTCATTAACTTATAATCTTCATCAGGTACTTGACAAGAAACTTGCTTACTGGTTTAATCCCTAGTTGGATACTGGAAAAAGGAGAAAATGTGTAAGATCCTCTTCCAAAATATTGGTTCATGGAACTTATAATTGAAATTCATCTTCAGAATATCCTTGTGAATAAGCTTATTAGATTGTTTTATGAACTGATAACATGCAAAAGCCTAATATTGGTGCAGTGATCTTTCATATAACAATTTCAAAGCTGGAAGCCAAGGGACAACTATTTGTCAACAGCGGAGTGTGTAAGAATCTCATCTTCAAAGTTTTATTTTATTATTTTATTTGGTTGGATGTGAGAGTTTGTGGATGTTTCATTCATTTATTAGCCATGACTTAATATCTGTATTCTTTTTTTCCTGCAGGAATTTGTTTGCAAGCAGTTCAAGTAGCAATACCTCGTAAATATTCTTAAAAGTTTTGTTTTTTCTCAGACAAGTTCTATTTTGCTGTCAAGATGCTGACATATTTCTGGACTTTCTATTGCATAAACAGGGGAACTGTTTCTTGTTTGAGAAGCTTTGTTTGCCCAAAATGTAAGTAGATATTTATATAGATCTCAACAATGTTAAATTGTTTTCAGATATGTTTATGAATATGTTTTCATTAATAATGCTCTTAGCCTATCTTACCTGGACTCACCTAGTACCAGATCTAGGCATATGTTCTACTCAAGTTTTCTCATATCCCCTATACCCATGACTAAATATGCTTCGTCTTAGACGTTGCTATATCATACCCTTAAACTTACTATAAAAATTTCAGTAGATTTTCATCTGTTGTTTCTTATGTTTCAGCTTGGTACTCTCTCCATATAAACTGTGGGGGAAGAGAAGTAGATGTTGCTGGAAATGCCACATATGAAGATGATACAGATGGAGCTGGGGCTTCAAGATTTTACCAAAGCAGAACTAATTGGGCATTTAGCACCACCGGTCACTTCTTGGATGACGACCGTCCAACGGACTCTTATATTTGGACAAATTCATCGAAACTCTCTATGAATGATTCTAGACTTTACATGAACGCACGCCTTTCTCCCATTTCTTTGACTTACTATGGATTCTGTATGATCTCTGGGAACTACACAGTGAACCTCCATTTTGCAGAGATTATGTTCTCTAATGATAATACATATAACAGCTTGGGAAGACGCATATTTGACATTTATCTTCAGGTAGTGATTTTGTATTGCTCTTACTGACAAAGTTCTTTTTTGAGACTTAGACAAACTTAAAACAATAGTAAGAGCTTTGGCCTTAATGTGAAAATTTCAGTTTAACTGGACTTAGCCATTTGCAGGGCAAGCTGGTGCAGAAGGATTTTAACATCGAGGACGAAGCAGGTGGAGTTGGCAAGGCAGTCATAAAAAGGTTCCCCGTGACGGTGACTAATAGTACCTTGGAGATCCGCCTTCATTGGGCTGGAAAAGGGACTACTGGTATTCCTGTTAGAGGAGTTTATGGTCCTCTTATATCAGCCATATCCGTGAATCCTAGTAAGTTGTAAACTGTTTTAACATTCTTCTCAGCTAACATTTTTGTCTACAGATGTTCAATTGTCACACCACTTCTAAGAAGTCTTGTTCAAATTCTGAATACTTGTATTTCCTCAAGATTCTAGGGGTCAGAATGTTGAAACTTCAATTTCTTTTCTCTTGATCAACCCGATTTTAACCATTGTTTTTCTACAAAAGATGAACATTTTCAAATTTATTTCACTCCTTTTATCTTTCTCCTTTTGTTTTGAGTTTGATGATTAAAAGTTCTTTTTTTTTTCATTCCATTTGTGTAACTCTTGTATAATTTTGTTCAAGCAGATTTTATACCTCCAGCAGAAGACGGGGGTAGTAGCGGTGGTATATCTATGGGTGCAGTGGTTGGAATTGTAGCTGGATCAGTGTTTGCCATCTTCCTGATTGTATTATTACTCTGGTGGAAAGGCTGTCTAAGACAAAAAAGCCAATTGGAAAGAGGTATTTGCAGTGAAATAAATTTTTTTTCCTATACCATCAACTTTTCTTGAACATGATGAAATGAATATCATAGTGCAAATATTATTAGGATGTTACCTCCCCCCCCCCCCCCACATTTTCCTTCATTTTAGCTTGCAAACAAGAGGTTTTTGCAGCTCTCGTATGAAAGGTCCTAATCTTGCTTTGCCTTCTTCCACAGACTTAAAAGGTCTAGACTTGCAGACTAGTTCCTTCAGCTTGAGGCAAATCAAAGCTGCCACAAACAACTTTGATGTTGCTAATAAAATTGGAGAAGGAGGCTTTGGTCCTGTGTACAAGGTATCATCTGCAACAAATGCTTTCTTCTTATTACTTCCACTTAGAACGTTCGTGTAGTAGATCGTCCTCCAGAGACGCTATTGTAAAGCTAAAGCCTTTAAAATCTCTGATATGCAGGGCACTCTGGCAGATGGCACAGTCATTGCGGTTAAGCAGCTATCTGCTAAATCAAAGCAAGGAAATCGAGAGTTTGTGAATGAAATTGGAATGATTTCTGCTCTACAACATCCTCATTTGGTAAAGCTATTTGGCTGTTGTATAGAAGGAAACCAACTGTTACTAATATACGAGTACATGGAAAACAACAGCCTTGCTCGTGCATTATTCGGTAGGTTTTACCATTTTAGTCACATGATTTACTTGACTGTCTGCTTTTGAATCTATTCATGCTTTGACCATGTACAAATAAACAAAAAAAAAGTCTGAATTATTCTTTATTTGGTTACTAAAAGGTCCTCTAGAGTGTCAATTGAAATTAGACTGGCCAACAAGACGGAAAATCTGCATTGGAATAGCTAGAGGTTTGGCCTATCTCCATGAAGAATCAAGGTTGAAGATTGTGCATAGAGACATCAAGGCTACAAATGTTTTGCTTGATAAGCATTTAAATCCTAAAATATCAGATTTTGGATTAGCCAAGCTTGATGAAGAGGATAATACTCACATTAGCACCCGAGTCGCAGGAACTTAGTAAGCATCACTGTCATAATTGCTTATGAACATGTTCCTTTAGATCTTATATGTACTGAAGTAATGCTTTTAACATTGCAGTGGTTATATGGCTCCTGAATACGCAATGCGTGGTTACTTAACCGATAAAGCTGATGTTTATAGTTTCGGAATAGTGATACTTGAAATCGTTAGTGGGCGGAGCAACACGAATTGCCGTCCAAAGGAAGAAAGTTTCTATCTTCTTGATTGGGTAATGTTAAGATTTTATTGTTCACTTTAAGCTTAAATTTCGGATATTTGTTTGCTTCAACTCAATATTTTTCCTTTCTTTTTTACAGGTTCACGTTTTGAAGGAGGAAGGGAATTTATTGGGTTTAGTTGATCCAAGATTGGGATCTAATTACGACAAAGAGGAAGTAATGACAATGATCAATGTGGCTTTTTTATGCACCGATGTCAATGCAGCTGCTAGGCCTGCAATGTCCTCCGTGGTTAGCATGCTTGAAGGCAAGGCCTCAGTTCAGGAATTCGAAACGGATTCAAGCCGTTTCGGGGACAGGTCGAGCTCAAGGGCGATGATGAAGAAGCTTTACCAGCATCTTGAAGAAAACAGTGCCCCTGAGAGCCAGACACACAGTATGTCAACAGTTGGACCATGGACTTCCTCTTCATCGGCAGCCGATCTTTATCCAATCACCATAACTTCAGAGTATTTGCAGAACCGAGACTCAGCAAATTAACCAAACTTGTCTTCAGTCTTATTGATGCAAATGGAACGAAGCTTTGGTTTCTGTTAATGTAAGTCAGCAAACTTTGGGAAAATAGAAAAAGTTCAGGACATTTTTCCCAAGACAAATATATATATATCATATACGACTAGATAGAGCAACTGGTTTTATGCAATTGTATGTTTTATTTTTGTACCTAGAAAATGTTGTATATTTTTCACATTGATGATCTTGGTTTGCTTTCAAAAATTAAAGTTGTAATATAAGAATAAATGTTCCCTTTTCCATGTTTGCAGTGGCTTTTTAGAAATAACAGTTTTTTTCTTTTCTTTTTCATTGGGTAGAAATTTTTTTTTCTGAAATATATACACCCTATACTATAAATAAATTATCCAAACTTTATTGGTGTAGCGGAATTAATTAAATTTTAACTTAATTAAAAAATTACAAATAAATTTAATTTATAATAAAAAATGGTTAAGAGATAAAAATTCAAAAATAAATTAAAAAGATAAAAATCTTGTACCAATCTGTATATATCAGTACATAATTTAGGACTGGAATGGTTTATATAATCGATATCATTATTGTAATAGCCATTTTGCCCGGGGCCCAAAACTCGGAAGCCCAAACCCAGTTACAAATCCAAACAACAACCCAAGCCCAATTAATAACCCTAAACCCAAATGGCCCAAAATTATGCCAAATTTCAGCAAGGGAAAAAAAACCCTAGCCGCAGGACTTGTTGATGCCGCCGCTCCACTCGCACGCCACTGTCGCCACTCGCCAATCGTTGGCTTCGCGTGTCTGCTGCGTCACATCAATTACCTGCAAAGAGCAAATCACACACGTAAGGGGAGAAGACAACAGAGACAAAAACAGAAAACGACAAACAAGCTCGCAAACAACAAAAATAGAAGTTTAGGGGTTGTAAAAATCGGCTATATAAGCCGAACACAAGCATTGTAATCTTCTTCTTCCATTTTTTTACGAACATCAGAAATAAAAAAAAGGTTACTGTTCTTCGTTTTTTTTCAATCGATTGTTTTATTTTTTTATCATTATTCTCTTTTTAAATCTTTTTTTTAAAAAAAAAACTAAAAAGAAATAAAAAGGGAGAAGAAGGGTCACCTGAATCGCCGCGAGCCCCGGCACTTGAATCTCCCCATTCGTCGTTGGAATCGGGTTGAAAGGGGAGGAGAAAGGTCTCTCCTTTTGGGTTTTTTCGGGCAGAGAGGGCTTGGCCTTTGTGGGCGCTTCGAAGTGAGGCTGAAACGCCTCTTTTGTACTGCGCCAGTCGCCGGCCACGGTGGTGGCGCGACGGAGGTCCGGGGAAACTCAGTGACCGGATTGGAGGGGGGGAGAGAAAGTTGAGAGACAGGGGAGATTTTGAAGTTTTGTTTAGGGTGGGTTTGGATGGACGATTGGGTGCGGTGCGGTGCGTTTAACTTACTTTTTGTCTCACGCTACAGTATCGCTACAGTACTAATCTCACCGCCACCGCTGTTTTTACACTAACCGTAGGTAAACGCACTACCCATCCAAACTCACTCTTAAACACTGAAAAAGTGAATTTTTTCTAAAAAAATTGATTTAAAACAGGACATTAAACGGCGCCGTTTTGGAGTTTTCCAGAGACCAAAACGACGTCGTTTTGGTCTCTGACCCGTGACCCGACCCAGTGGCGCTGAGGATCCGTGCGTTTTGTTGGGAAGGGCTAATTGCATGTTCAGCCCCTCCGCTACTGCGGTATATTGCAATCCGACTTTCGTTTATTTAACATTTTGGCCCCGTGAATTTTATGTATATTTCAATTTGGTCAGCGCTTAAACGCTGCGTTTTGGCGTGGGGAATATTACCCTGAAGTCCCTCGCACTTTCAGCGCGCTTTATTTCAGTCCCCTGGCACCCTGTTTTACTTATTTGCAATTTGGAGCCTTTTTTTACCCGATTCCAATTCAGTCCTGGTACCATTACATTTTTTTTCTTTTCCTTTAAAAAAAAAACTGTTTGTTATTTTTTTATTTATTTACTTTGTTTTTTATAAAAAAAATCAAAATCAAATGCCTTATTAATTTAATTTATGTATTTAACACTTCCATTATTATGCCTTCATGTTTTTGTTTATTATTTATTATCTATTATCTTCGTTTATTGCTCTTATTTTTATCACTTTTATTATTCTCAACATGCATACATGTTTTTTAATCCTCGTTATTGTGGTTGCTTATATGGTCCTTATCATTATTATTGGTCTCAATATTTTATAATTGTGATTCGTTGCTATCAATGCCGTATGTTTTTATATTATGCAATATCATGTTCTTGTTATTTTGAACGTATGTCGTACTATCATTACGAGCCACGTATAACTCCTTTTACATATTAGACTATTTCTCTAAAAACCTAATAAATTAAACATACATTTTTAAGCATTTTATTTCCTTTTTATCCAATTAAAAATCTCGAAATAAGGCAATATTTTGCGTTTGAGAAATTTGAGAAAACGTGCCCTAACGTGCTGGGTTTCGATTTCTCATTTAACCTAAATAGCAAAATATCATTTTAAATTATGACTTTTGAATAAGCAAAATTTCGTGTTTAGATTCGACAAGGTTGCACCCTAACGTGGTTTCGTTTTTGCGATAAATCTAAACACACGAGTCTTTTCAAACATAATTTTTTTAATAATCTCGGGAATTAATAAAAGATCGTGTTCTAACTTATGGAATATGGTCTTTTCTAAAATCGATATAACCGAATGTATTTCAAATAAGTAAATTTTTCGGCATGTATTCTCGTATTGAGAATTCGATACGTTATGTCCTAACGCATTGGATATGACATTTTGTTTTCTCGATACAAGGATTTTTTCTAAAAAATAAAGGTAATATTTTGCATTTGGAAATTCGAGAAAGCGTGCCCTAACGCGTTGGGTTTCGATTTCTCGTTCAACCAAATAGCCATATATCCTCTTAAATTCCGACCCATGTTATTCGAGTTTTTTTTAAATGATTGTATTCTTAAAACTCTTCAAAGTTTTCAATCTTCGACACTAAGACACTGATTAATCAACTAGGTACCAATTTTCAGGCGTTACGAGGGTGCTAATCCTTTCTCGTATGTAACTGACTTCCGAACCTATTTTTCTGAATGCCGTAGACCAAAAGCATTGTTTTAATAAATCTAAACCATTTATTAAAATAATCATTTTACAAGGTGACCTGACCACACCTCATCAAAAAAAAAAAGATTGATGGCGACTCCCGTTTTTTCCGTTTTCATTTTCAAAATCCAAGTCGACCCCGTTTTCACAAAAAAAAATGGTTTCAACAATTATGATCATCACTATGTAGAACACCTATGATCACAGCAGTACAAAATTAAAATTTAACTACACTTCTCAACACTCCAAAAAAAAAAAAAATAATAATAGATCTTTATATATATGTCCCTTTTCCCTTGAATTACTATATTATATGAGATACATTAATCTCACCTTGCTGATTTGTGGTTGTCATATTTAGACAAACTTGTGATGGGGGCCCGCACAAGCGGTGGAGCATGTGGTTTAATTCGATGCAAAGCGAAGAACCTTACCCGGGCTTGATATGCTGCGAATTCTCTTGAAAGAGAGGGGTACCTTCGGGAACACGAACACAGGTGGTGCATGGCTGTCGTCAGCTCGTGCCGTAAGGTGTTGGATTAAGTCCCGCAACGAGCACAACCCTCATGTTTAGTTGCCAGTAACTTATCGTATTAAAATTTGTAATTGAGGTAATGGTTTAATACTTATGAACTACTAAGTATTCGATATGCTTACATTGTTGTCTTTCCTTTCCCTATAAATTGTTAACTTACAGAACATGTCAAGCGGATCGCCAAGAAGCTCACACTATCTCATTGTTAATTCAGTAAACTTTCAAACATTCTAAAGTCCGATTATGTGGCATGCACATAGGTGTTATATATGAGTTTACTTGGAAATGATAGTTAGTTTAAAACTTGGTTAATGGTTGTTTTTGAAAAAAAGTTGATGTTCATATTATTTATGTGTGTATGCTTGGTATTATGTTAAGCTTTAGATGAAGCATTTAAGTAACAAATTTGGAAGAAAAATGGTATGGTTGAATGTTGGAATTGAATGGTTATATATGTTTAAATGGTTTGTGAATTTACAGGTTAAAATGCTATGTTTAAATACCTAATTGATGTATAATGATTTTGGTTGATTTTGAAAATGTTAAAATTGATGTTTCTATATGTGTTTTGGTACGCTTTGTGCAGGTTTGAGTGTGCTTTTAAGCACCATTTGGGTAATAGAGTTGGTTCTAAGCCTGAAATAATATTATGAGATTTATTAAAAACAAAGATTTTAAGTATAGTTGGTTTTTGGGTGATGTTAAAATAAGATTAGGCTGAAAGTTACTCTCTCATCTTTTATTTTTGTCTAAAGAAGATTATACAATTAAAAAAAATAGGAGGTTGCAAGAATAAATTAGGTTAGGGAGCTTTGGCACTGTGTTTAAAGGCAAACTTTGAAGTGGTAAACTTGTGGTAATAAAATTGCTAAACAAATCGAAAGGTAAAGGCCAAGATTTCATTAATTAAGTTGCAACATTTGGAAGGATTCATCGTGTTAATGTGGTGTAACTTATTGGATTTTGTGTGGAGGGAAATAAACAAGCTCTAGTTTATGACTTCATGAAAAATGAGTCTTTAGATGGATTTATATTTTCAACAGGAAATAGCAACTTGAGTTGGCAAAAGATATTTGAGATAGCAATTGAAGTGAAATGAGAAATTGAATATTTACATAATGGTTGGGCCATGAAGATTTTACATTTTGATATCAAGTCACATAACATTTTTTTAGACGACAACTTTAATCCAAAAGTTTCGGATTTTGGCCTTGCAAAATTGTACTCAGTGGATGATAGCATTATTTCTCTCACAGCAGCACGAGATACATTTGGATATATGGCTCTTGAATTATTTTATAAAAACATTAGAAGTATCTCATATAAAGCTGATGTTTATAGTTTTAGAATGATGTTCATGGAGATTGTGGGAAAGAGGAAAAATTTGAATATTTTTGTTCAACATTCAAGTTAAGTTTATTTTCCTACATGGATTTATGATAGACTTTGAACTAGGGGAGAACATAGAGCTTGAACACATGTCAGAAAGTGAAAAGAATGCCATGAGAAAAATGATAATTGTTGCCTTTTGGTGCCTACAAATGAAGCCCATACATCGTCCTTCAATGACCAAAGTATTGAAGATGGTTGAAAGTGAAGATGAGCTCCTTGAGATACCTCCGAAGTCTTTGGTATTTTCTGTGGACATGTAATGAAATGATAGTAAATAAGAATTAAACAGACATGAGACTGTGCGTAATGCAAGTTGTGTAATATTTCAAAGGAGGATTTGCCTTCATTTGCCATAAATAGACAAGACTCTCCTAAAACTACTGTGAAATGTAGGCCAAAATTTATTTATGTTTCTGCTATTTTATACATTAGTAGGAGCTCTTCTTCAATCTCATCTAAACTCAAATTTTCATTTATAAAATAATGACATAGAATTTTTTTTTGTTTAATTTAATTTAATCTTTGTTAAATTTCTTGCATGGTTGTTTCAGTTCTCACAGTGGCAGATTGTTCACGCCCTCTGTATCATCAGCTAGCATATTATTGATCAGAGTTTTGTTGTCATATTCGATAGCCACCTTCTTGAAAATCTTCTTCCAAGCAATGGACAGCACCTCAACTAATGCCCATGGTACTGTGTTTATTTTAATTTAATGAAATACGTATTGTAATTATAAGGTGACGAAATTTAGTATAAAGTTCAAATAATTTTATCAAGAAAAAGAAACTAAAATACAATTACAATGTTCATAAGGGAGGACTTAGGTTAGGTGTAAATCAACATCAACCAAGTCAACATTCTAATAACTTGACAATAATTTCGGTGTGTATAAATCCTTACTATTAACGCAAAAAAAAAAAAAAAAGAAGTTGGTCTATAAAAGTCAAAATCTTGAATTTCGTCTCACTTAATTTAAATTTTTTGAAATATCTTAATTTTTTCATACAGACATTATCTAATATTTTCATCATTAATATTAATACCGTACGAATTTAAAATAAAAAAAAATTGACATTTTACACGAAAAAAGTGAATTGTGTATAATATTATGAGATGTTATTAAAGTAAGGATTTTAAGTATGTTTAATTTTTGGGTGATGTTAAAATAAGATTAAATTGAAAGCTACTTTTTTCATCTTTTATTTTTGTCAAACGAAGATATATATGACAAAAGAATTTTAGGATTTCTATAAATACCATTTAAAAATAATAATTGTATTAATAATTGAAATTCTAATTCATTGCTTGTTTTGGTTGTTCATACTTTTCTTTTGTTAGATATGTAGGAAGAAAGTGTGAAACAAAGAATGAATGGGATTGAAGTGTTGTAGAGAAGTTAACCTTCCAATTGTAAAGATTTGATTGGATGAACTCCAAAATTGACAACTTGTTATCTGTGCATTTAAGTTGTAATGTTTGATTGGTCCTACCTCTACGAATATATGAATAAAACCATCCACACACTTCTTGATATGACAGTTCTATCAGCCTGTTTGGCTGATTTTGCAGCCATGGAATGATAATAAAGATTTACGAAGCTAGCTGCCCGCTTCTTCTTAGTTACCTGCCTGAATTGAACTAAGCTTAGGTTTTAGGGTCCTTAAACCTTTAATTTTACTATTCCAACCAAAGACTTTTAATTTAGTATATACTGTGCATGGGACCCGATAGCCTTTTTTTGCCTGGTTTTCATTGCATGGAACTTCCCACTTTCATATTTAAATATCTTCATTAACATCAAACCTTTGTGCCCATTCTCTTTTTTAAATTAAAATCTCTTCCACAATCCAATATGTTGTTTCCTCCCCTACTTGTTTTTGCTTCCATATTCAGTGCTTGCTGTCTTGCAACTTCAACTTTAGGAGCTACTCTTGCAAAAGACGAAGGTATTCAATTATAATTTCGACCCTTTTCCCATTTGTAAATGTCTAATACTTTATATAATATTTGTATAGTGGAAGCTTTGGAAAGCATAGGTAGAACATTGGGGAAGACCTGGAAATTTAGCGTGGATCCGTGCGGTAGCGGAGACGAGAGTTGGGCAAAATTTGCAGAAAAAGATGCTTATTATGTTAATAATGTCACTTGTGATTGCAGTTCCAGCCCCTGTCATATCGTCCGCATGTAAGGATCTCTCTCAAAATTAAAAATTTTCTGTTTCATTGGACACTCGAGGTAATCCTAACCTGCTTTGTGTAAAAATAATTGTTGAGCAACCTGATATTGAAGATGACGTGGAAATAGTTGAGGACTAAACATAAAATACCATTCTAAATTGTTGAAATAAACAGAGTGCTGAAGGGACAAAATCTATCAGGCACTCTCCCACCACAGTTGACCAGACTTCCTTACCTCCAAGAAATGCAAGTACCTTCCTTAATTTCCATTTTCATATAATTTATATTTCTTTTTACATCATAAATTAATCAACGTTAGCACATAATGTGCACATATTTGTTTAGATTATTTCGATTTTAAATGATCCTTCATCTATTGTGCTTTATACTGATTGATTCTAAGTTGTAATTGATGAGAAATATATTTGTATTTATAATGCTATAATTTCACTAATTAATTTGTTGTTTTTAACACTTTTTACAGTGATCTCAGTCGTAACTATCTTAGTGGCTCCATTCCTCCTCAATGGGGTTCAATGCAGCAACTTGTCAAAATGTATGATTTTTTTCTCTTCCATTAAAATAGTAAAATTAATTTATCTTTTAAATAATATTTGTTCAATTTACAGAATTTTGACAAATAAACACAATATTGCAGTTCCCTTCTTGGAAATCGTTTAACAGGTTCAATCCCTGAGGAGCTGGCAAACATGAGCAATCTTACCAGCTTGTGAGATGCTTTGTATATTGCAAGTTTTAGACTAATATTCCTAATTTCATTATATATGATCAAATTTTCACTAGATTCTTTTATTAATATTATTACAGCATCGAGCTGATAAAGTAAATATTAGAATATACCCCATACCTTGCCCATACCTTTCCCATACCTACCCATACTTTGGAAAGGTCAAAGTTATGGGCACCAAATATTTATTTAGTGTTGGGCATGGGAAAATAGCAATTTTTGGTCCCTAAGTGAATAGTGACTTTGCAAGGTGGCCCTTGAATCTCAACTATAAATAGGCCAACCATTGCTCATTCTCATCATCCCACATTTGCCATTCTCTACTTAAGGCATTGTTCTCTCCCCCTATTTGTAAAGTTTCACTTGTATTTTGGAGTGAAATATATTTGGTAGTGCCCGAGGACGTAGGCAAGATTTGCCGAACCTCGTTAAAATTCTGGTGTTCTTTACTATTTATTGTTCATATTTTGTGAATTTGATTGTAGTGATTTATTGTGCTATTAAATTACGATAGAGGGATATTCTGGCTAGGAAAGACTTGGTACTTAAGTGATCCTCGTGATCCACCTCTCTTTCCTGGGAATTGAACTTAGTGTGATTTTTTAGTACAATAATTTTACTCTTTCACACGCTTCCGCGCAACAATTGGTATCAGAGCCAGATTCGTACTTGGGGAATACGACCGTTTACGGCACTATTCACGTATACGGCACTATTCACGTATACAGTACTATTCACGTATACGGCACTATTCACGTATACAGTACTGTTCACGTATACAGTAGTTGGGATTGAGGAGAAAAATGGCAGCAGCATCGTCATCAGTAAGGACTACTGTGACAAATGCAAAATTTGAAGTAGAGAAATTTGACGGTACCAATAATTTTGGTATGTGGCAATGTGAGATCCTGGATGTCTTATGTCAGCAAGAGCTAGATATAGCCCTTGAAGAAAAACCTGACAAGATGGATGACAAGGAGTGGGCCAAGATCAATAGACAGGCGTGTGGTACAATCCGCCTATGTTTGGCCAAAGAGCAGAAGTACTCTGTCATGAGGGAGACATCAGCGAAGAAGTTATGGGATACACTGGAAGAAAAGTTTCTAACGAAAAGTCTTGAAAATAGGCTTTATATGAAAAAGAAACTTTATCGATTCACGTATGCACCCGGTATGTCGATGAATGACCATGTGAACTCATTCAATAAAATTTTAGCAGACTTGCTAAATTTGGATGAGAAATTTGAAGATGAAGACAAGGCATTATTGTTGTTGAATTCCCTTCCTGATGAATATGATCATCTTACCACCACATTGCTTCATGGGAAGGACACGATCACATTTGATGCAGTCTGTAGTGCGTTGTATAGATCTGAGACTCGAAAGAAAGATAAAAGAGATCACAGAGATACAACCGCAGAAGTCTTAACAGTAAGAGGTCGTTCACACAGCAGCAAATCTGGTAGAAGGGGAAAGTCCAAAGGGAGACCCGTCAAAGATGAATGTGCCTTTTGCCGTGAAAAAGGGCATTGGAAAAAGAATTGTCCTAAGTTACAAAAGGGCAAGTCTATTTCTAATGCATGTGTAGCGGAGCATGATGAGGAGTCAGACTTTAGCTTGGTTGGCATGGCAATGGCATGTCAAACGGATGAGTGGATATTGGATTCGGGATGTACTTACCATATGTGTCCTAATAAAGACTGGTTTTCTAGTCTTGAAGAACTAGAAGGTGGAGTTGTTTTTATGGGCAATGATAGTGCCTGTAAGACAATGGGTGTAGGTACAATCAAATTGAAGAACCATGACGGCTCAATCCAAGTTCTGACAGATGTTCGCTATGTACCCAGCTTGAAGAAAAATCTCATCTCATTAGGGGCCCTAGAATCTAAAGGGTTCACAATCACTTTGAGAGATGGATTACTAAAGGTAGTAGCTGGGGTATTGACGGTGATGAAAGGCACTAGAAGAAATAACTTGTACTATTTAAATGGAAGTACAGTTATTGGATCAACATCAACAGCTTCTGCGAAAGATGCAGATTCAGAGGCTACCAGGTTATGGCATAGGCGATTGGGACATGCTGGTGAAAAAGCTTTGCAGACTTTGGCGAAGCAAGGCTTGTTGAAAGGTGCAAATTCTTGCAAATTGGAATTCTGTGAACATTGTGTTCTGGGCAAGCAGACGAGGGTAAAATTTGGTTCAGCAATTCACAATACGAAAGGAATTCTGGACTACGTTCACAGTGATGTGTGGGGACCTACCAAAGTGGCTTCTTTGGGAGGTATGCACTATTTTGTCACTTTTCTTGATGATTATTCAAGAAAAGTATGGGTGTATCTAATGAAAAGAAAAAGTGAAGTTTTGGATGCATTTCTGAAGTGGAAGAAGATGGTGGAGACTCAGACTGGTCGAAAGGTCAAACGACTTCGATCAGATAATGGTACTGAGTACAAAAACGATCCATTTCTACAAGTATGCCAAGATGAGGGCATTGTGCGACACTTCACTGTTCGAGATACACCACAGCAGAATGGGGTGGCAGAACGCATGAATCGGACTATACTGGAGAAAGTTCGATGTATGTTGTCCAATGCTGGATTGGGCAAGGAATTTTGGGCTGAGGCAGTTACATATGCGTGCCATCTAATTAACCGATTGCCATCAGCTGCAATAAATGGAAAAACTCCTATGGAGATGTGGACTGGTAAACCTGCTACTGATTATGATTCTTTACATGTTTTTGGTTCCACTGCATATTATCATGTAAAAGAATCTAAGTTAGACCCAAGAGCAAAGAAAGCATTATTCATGGGTATAATTGGTGGTGTAAAAGGATACCGTCTCTGGTGTCCTGATACAAGGAAGATTGTTTTCAGTAGAGATGTAACTTTTGATGAATCAACCATGATGAAGAACGAGGATTCACAAAAGGATGACAAAACCAGTAGTACTTTGCAGCAGGTGGAGTTTGAAAAGGTTAATGATGATCCAGCTAATATTGAAAGAACAAATGATGAAGAAGTTTCGACCCAAGAACTTCTACAGCAACAAGATTCAATTGCATATAGGAGGCCAAGAAGAGAGATTCGTAAGCCTGCTCGCTTTGACGATATGGTGGCCTATGCACTTCCAATTGCAGATGATGATGTTCCTTCCACTTACACAGAAGCAATAAGTAACTCTGATGGTGTAAAGTGGAAGCAAGCTATGAATGAAGAAATGCAGTCTCTTCATAAAAATAGGACTTGGGAGTTGGTGAGACTGCCCAAGGGAAAGAAGGCAATTGGATGCAAATGGGTATATGCAAAGAAGGAAGGATTTCCTGGTAAAAATGAAATTCGATACAAGGCTAGATTGGTAGCAAAGGGTTACGCTCAGAAAGAAGGAATAGACTACAATGAAGTGTTTTCTCCAGTTGTGAAGCATTCGTCTATTCGGATTTTGCTAGCCTTGGTTGCGCAATATGATCTTGAACTAGTTCAGATTGATGTAAAGACCGCGTTTTTACACGGTGATTTGGAAGAGGAAATCTATATGACTCAGCCAGATGGATTCAAGGTTGCTGGAAAAGAAAATTGGATTTGCAAACTGACAAAGTCGCTTTATGGATTGAAGCAATCTCCGAGGCAGTGGTACAAGCGATTTGATCAGTTCATGAAAGGGCAAAGGTACACAAGAAGTAAATTTGATCATTGCGTGTATTTTCAGAAGCTACAAGAAGGAACTTTCATATACTTGCTCTTATATGTTGATGATATGCTAATAGCATCTAAGAGCAAAGTTGAGATTGAAAGATTGAAGACTCAACTCAATCTCGAGTTTGAGATGAAAGATCTAGGAGAAGCTAAAAAGATTCTCGGCATGGAAATATGTAGAGATAGAGCTCATGGCAGAGTTAGCTTGTCTCAGAAGCAGTATTTGAAGAAAGTACTACAGCAGTTTGGCATGAACGAGCAGACCAAACCTGTAAGTACCCCGTTGGCTTCTCATTTCAAGCTTTCTGCACAACTATCTCCTTCGACGAATACGGAACAAGAATACATGTTGCAAGTTCCGTATTCTAATGCAGTGGGTAGCTTGATGTATGCAATGGTGTGTACAAGACCCGACATTTCACAGGCAGTTAGTATAGTGAGCAGGTATATGCATAATCCTGGAAAAGGACATTGGCAAGCTGTGAAATGGATTCTACGGTATATTCAGAAGACCGTGGATGTTGGATTACTGTTCAACCAGGATAATACACTTGGTAAAGGTGTTATTGGGTACGTTGATTCTGACTATGCCGGTGATTTGGACAAGCGAAGATCAACCACCGGTTATGTGTTTACACTTGCTGGAGGACCAATAAGTTGGAAGTCTACACTACAGTCTACAGTTGCATTGTCAACCACAGAAGCCGAGTACATGGCTGTAACAGAGGCTGTAAAGGAGGCTGTTTGGTTACAAGGTATGGCTAAAACCTTGGGGTTGGTTCAGGAGCATATTAACGTGTATTGTGATAGTCAAAGTGCTATTCATTTAGCAAAGAATCAAGTCTATCATGCACGTACAAAACATATCGACGTACGATTCCATTTTGTGCGGGAAATTATTGAAGAGGGGAAAATTTGTCTTCAGAAGATCAAGACTGCAGATAATCCCGCAGATATGATGACCAAGGTGGTAACAGCAACCAAGTTCGAACATTGTTTGAACTTGATTAATATCCTGCAAGTTTAACAGTTGAAGAAGGCACTATCAAGTATTGTTGTCAAAAGCAGAAAGAATTGTGTGAAGATAAGATTATCCTAATCAAATCTTCAAGGTGGAGATTATTAGAATATACCCCATACCTTGCCCATACCTTTCCCATACCTACCCATACTTTGGAAAGGTCAAAGTTATGGGCACCAAATATTTATTTAGTGTTGGGCATGGGAAAATAGCAATTTTTGGTCCCTAAGTGAATAGTGACTTTGCAAGGTGGCCCTTGAATCTCAACTATAAATAGGCCAACCATTGCTCATTCTCATCATCCCACATTTGCCATTCTCTACTTAAGGCATTGTTCTCTCTCCCTATTTGTAAAGTTTCACTTGTATTTTTGGAGTGAAATATATTTGGTAGTGCCCGAGGACGTAGGCAAGATTTGCCGAACCTCGTTAAAATTCTGGTGTTCTTTACTATTTATTGTTCATATTTTGTGAATTTGATTGTAGTGATTTATTGTGCTATTAAATTACGATAGAGGGATATTCTGGCTAGGAAAGACTTGGTACTTAAGTGATCCTCGTGATCCACCTCTCTTTCCTGGGAATTGAACTTAGTGTGATTTTTTAGTACAATAATTTTACTCTTTCACACGCTTCCGCGCAACAGTAAAAAGTATTGTTTTCTTTAGACACCGATAATGCATTCTCTAAAAAGAGCAAAGGACTTCTGTATTCACAAGGGTCATGAGTTGGAACCACCCCAGATCAGGGGGAGAAAACCTTCAGCCGCATCTGAAGAGCACAATACTTTTTGCTTTATCACTATAATGCTCTAACAAATGTCTAATGGAGTAATCTAATTAATTCTTTTGGAAAATTGTGTAGAGTCCTTGAGCACAATAACTTCTCTGGAAAGTTGCCTGCTGCACTAGGGAATCTACCCAAAATCGAGAGACTGTGAGAGACTCATCCTTTCTAAATTTACCAGAATTTCATTTCATTATATTCTTTTACTTTGTTATATAAAGTGATAGAATTATCATGAAACCTTTCATTTATTTCTATCTTTTCAGATCCCTGCATGATTTGGAGGAGATTATTGTTTTTTCTTAGGTTTGTTTAATATATATTTCCCCTTGCTATTGTTAATTGTTGTTGTTTTAAATTTGCAGGTTTCTTAATTCCAACAATTTTATTGGTGAATTGCCTGAAACATTTGCTAGGCTGACTACATTGAAGGAGTTGTAAGCTTCATATTCATCTATATTCACTATGTTCATCTATGGCTACATGTCATTCAGCATTGGTTACTATGTTCACTACGGATTGCCTTAAACCAATGGATTCATGGTCTTAATTTCATGCTCATCCCGAAATTGTTTACAAGCTAATTATGCTTATTACCTTTTTATTGGTTTATGGTCTTAATTTCATGCTCATCCCGAAATTGTTTACAAGCTAATTATGCTTATTACCTTTTTTCAACAGCCGGATTGGTGACAACAACTTCACCGGAAAGATTCCGGGTTTCATTTTCCAGAATTGGACAAATCTTACGGATATGTGAGAACTTTAATTAATTAAAATTTTTTCATTAGAAATATTGTTCTTTTATCAATGATTTAAATGAATCCAACTTTGATAATGACAGATATATGATCGCAAGTGGTTTGAGTGGGCCAATTCCAGACATTGTTTCTTCAGGAAACTTGAAAAATATGTAAGCAAAGAATCTTAAATTTCATAGATTTCAATTTTACGTATACATACACATAAAACTTGGGATATTGTTTGTTGATTTGTTGCATATTTTGTTTACAGAATAATTAGTGACTTGAATGGAGCTGAATCACAAATTTCACAACTTAGTAATTTGTCTAACTTGGAAATTCTGTAAGTAAAACTTTGCAATAAGGCCGAGATTGATTAAATTTAAGAGCTTTATATTTGTTAACTTAAATAATGGAGTGTTATTGTGATTGTATTACAGGATATTGAGGAGCTGCAATCTCATTGGAGAGCTACCTACTTCTCTTAACCATATGTCAAGCTTAAAGACCTTGTGAGTAATAGACTAATAGGCTTGGTTTCCTAATTGAAGAAAATTATTCTTTCAATTTATTTCAGCCTATATCTTATATCAGCCCATATTAGCATAATTATGTCTCTAGAATCTTTATCATGCCTGCATACTTGCTGGTGCATTGGAAATGCCCATCCAAATATTCGTGTACTTGTAAGTTCTACCTATACTTGCAAGGGGTTGAACAAATCATGCGACTCTGACACTTAGCCTACAGATCACACAATATGATTGTACAACAAGTTAATTGAGAATATTTTCTGATACAAAATGCGGTTTTCATACCTTTTTACAAATTTTGTTGTAGAGATTTCAGCTTCAATGGACTCAGTGGAGAAATTAATATTTCTCTTCCACGTGCGAAACACCTGTAAGATATATATATAATTATCTAATTGCAAAAAAAAGGGTTTCATTTTAACTGATAAATCTTTCTATAGCACAGTATCTAATTACAAGAACTTCATGATATTCTTTTCTCAGGATTTTAGCTGGAAATATGTTTACTGGAGCAGTCCCACAATGGATTCTTGATACAAATCAAATAATGTGAAATTCTCTTCCACAAGCTTAGTGACAGCAAATTATATGCTCAAGAAGCTTGATCATCACAGTAATATTCTGAACTATTCTGTTTGCAGAGATCTTTCATATAACAACTTCACAAGTACAGGTGGTGTTGATGACTGTCAGAAAAGTGGCCTGTAAGAAAAACCTAAGCTATATTTTTTGAGTTTTTTTTTTTTTTACGAGTGGATCTTCGATATACTAGCTGTGGTTTATGTAATATGTCCTTATCATCTATAGCAACTTGTTCGCAAGCACTTCAAGGATCAATAACTCGTAAGTGTTAACAAACAATCATTTTTCTTTGTCAACTGCAGTTTCAATTATGAATACAATGCCTAACATTTTTTCTGCCACTTCTATTTTTTTAATAGAGGAGCTGTTTCATGTTTGGGAAACCTTAATTGTCCATCAGAACGTAAGTAGAAATTTCATCTACTGCTTAACTATGTGGAGTCGTAATGGCCATTTCACTTTAGTTGTAATTTCCTGCAATGCTTATTGCTGTTTCATTATACCTCAGCTTCGCACTATCTTTATATAAACTGTGGAGGGAAAGTAGAAACTGTTGATAATATCACCTATGAATCTGATGTTTATGACGACAAGCTTTCAACATTTCATCGAAGTACTTATTGGGCATTTAGCGGCACTGGTATTTTTTTGGATGATTCAATTACAAAGGGTAGCTTAGTTCGGGAAAATAAACAAGTTGCTTCAAGTGTTGGTCCGCTTTACATCAATGCTCGCCTTTCATATAGCTCATTGACTTACTATGCATTCTGTCTGCACAATGCAACATACAACGTGAGCCTCCATTTTGCGGAGATAGACTTCACTGATGGTAAAAATTATAGCAGCTTAGGAAGGCGGATATTTGATGTTTACATTCAGGTATTTCAGCATATTTCTTCTTAACTAGTTCTGATAACAGTATTTGAGTCAGTGAAGGCGCTTTGGCTAATAAGGGTTCAAAATCCAATCCACGGTTAAGCTAAGATTATGGCCACAATTAAGCCGATACTTCATTATTATATTTCTGGTCTTTACAACATGTGACTGCATATATGGAAATTAGGTTAAATGGAATGGATAATTTGCAGGGAAAGCGGGAGCTGAAGGATTTCAATATTAAGGATAAAGCAGGCGGGGTTGGCAAACCAATTCTAAAGAATTTCACTGCAAATGTTTCAGATGGTACTTTGGAGATCCGTTTACAGTGGGCTGGAAAAGGGACAACATCTATTCCCGAGAGGGGAGTTTTCGGTCCTCTTATTTCTGCAATATCTATCTTTGATCCTGGTAGGTTGATAGCTAGAGTCTAATTCTCTCATATTAGTGGAAACGACTTCTTCTTGTGCAACACCCTATTTAATGGATTTAGCACGTATAGTCATTATAGCTATGAATTTCAAGGATCATACCAGTTGTATTCCTTAAGATTCTAGGAATATTTACTTAAGGGTGACTGTATTGTTGGAACTTTGACAGTAGCAAAAGAAGAGAACAGAGAGAACAGAACAATGAAGCAAGATACAAGAAAAATTTTACTTGCTCACAAATGTGCAGCAAGGGAGCTTATGGCTGATAGCTCATTCAGCTCATTCATTCAACTAGAAAAACAATACATTTATAGTCAAAATACATCACCAAATACTACCTACTACCACTAAGTAGCCTAGTAACTTGATAAACATTGCTTGTACACATAAACAAGCCACCTAAACTAGTCATTCAACACCTAATGCATCAAGTTGTCATCAACTTGTTCATTTTCAACTAGTTTGAATACAATGAAACTAAAGAGAAAACCTTGCTGTTACAGCAAGCATACGTGCTACATCATGTTTACAAGCTGCATGCACTTCAACCAAAAACATCACAGCAGCATGTTTGGCCAACTTTCAACATGTATGAACTAATTGCAATGTTTACTATACTTATGCCATCTTTGCTTGCAAACTTCTATATAATTTATGCCATCTTTGCTTGCAAACTTCTATATAATTTTCTTCAATTCCAAGAGTGTCATCTCATGTTCACTTATAACATTTATATACTATTCTTAAATTCCAGCTTATAAACCTCGAAAAGGTAGTGGGGGAGGTATCAGCGCAGCTGCAGAGGTTGGTATTGTGGCTGCTGCAATATTTGCTACTTTCCTGATTGTGGGCGGCATCCTTTGGTGGAGTGGATGCTTAAGACGGAGGAGTACATTGGAACGAGGTATGTATAGGGAAATTAATATATTCTGTTACATTCGAAATTCAGGAGACATGTAATGATAGTACAATATACCTACCCACTGCCTATTTCACCATTTATGCACCAAATAGGTCAAGAATGCAGAGATGTTAGTCAGAAGCTATATTATAAATAAATGTTTCTTATGTATTTGGCTTTGGTTTTTCGACAGATCTAAAAGGTATAGAATTGCAGACTAGTTGCTTCACCCTAAGGCAAATTAAGGACGCAACAAACAACTTTGATGCTGCTAATAAGATTGGAGAAGGCGGTTTCGGTCCTGTTTACAAGGTATCTATCATGCGCTAGCTACACATTCATTGACCTATTACTTTGTTGATGAACCTGGTGTAAATGCAGGGCATTCTGGCAGATGGCACAGAAATTGCTGTCAAGCAGCTATCCGCTAGATCAAAGCAAGGAAATCGCGAGTTCGTGACGGAGATTGGCATGATTTCAGCTCTACAGCATCCTCATCTAGTAAAGCTGTACGGATGTTGCATTGAAGGAAATCAACTGTTGCTTATATATGAGTACTTGCAAAACAATAGCCTTGCTCGTGCATTGTTCGGTAGGTCTCATTCACCTGATTGAATTTAACTCCATTTAGTATTATCGACACTCGCAGATATGTAAGGACATGTTAGTATATCTGAGCTTCAATCTCTTGCATATTATCGTTATTGAAAGGTCCAGAAGAATTTCAGTTGACATTAGACTGGCCAACTAGACGGAAGATTTGCATTGGTATAGCAAGAGGTTTAGCTTATCTCCATGAAGAATCAAGGTTGAAGATTGTCCATAGAGACATTAAGGCCACCAATGTGTTGCTTGATAAGGATCTAAACCCTAAAATATCCGACTTTGGTTTGGCCAAGCTTGACGAAGAAGACAATACCCACATTAGCACCCGAATTGCTGGAACTTAGTAAGTCCCAGTTCAGATTGCTCGTCAGTCGTCACTGTTAGCATTTTAGA
Organism: Gossypium hirsutum; assembly: GCF_007990345.1. Classification (NCBI taxonomy): domain Eukaryota; kingdom Viridiplantae; phylum Streptophyta; class Magnoliopsida; order Malvales; family Malvaceae; genus Gossypium; species Gossypium hirsutum. Next base: position 4,844,729 of record NC_053437.1, on the reverse strand, counting down.
AGCTAGATTTGATTTATCTTCTTAACTTTGCAGTGGCTATATGGCTCCGGAATATGCAATGCATGGACGTTTAACTGATAAAGCAGATGTATATAGTTTCGGGATCGTGGCCCTTGAAATTGTTAGTGGCACGTGCAACACTAAACACAGTCGCGTAAAGGAAGAATCTTTCTATCTCCTTGATTTGGTAACCCAACTCTCTTTGTTAATTTCATTATAAATCCATGTTGATATGTATATTGTCTTAGCAACATTCACTGAAAGAGGCATGTTAAATGAAAAATCTGACAGTGATATCATTTTTTTTGCAATTTCGGTTGATTTTCAATGTCGACATTTACTTGACTGTAATAACGTTCGTTGTGGCACTTAAATTGTGTGTTTCTAGGCTAATACGTTGAAGCAAAAGGGGAATTTGTTGGATTTAATTGATCCAAGGGTAGCCTCTCATTGCGACCCCGAAGGGGCAATACTGATGATCGATGTAGCTCTCTTATGCACAAATTCTACTGCGGCAGCAAGGCCATCCATGTCTACGGTGGTGAGCATCCTCGAAGGCAAGGCATCCTTTCCGAACATCATTACAAATTCAAGTATTTACGGAAGCGAGTTGAATCCCAAAAATTTATATGAAAACGTAGAAGAAAAAGATGTGGAAAACAACAGCCTGACAAAGAGAATGTTAGGGGATGGGCAATGGACTTCATCTTCAGATTTATATCCAGTAAGTTTGACATCTTCGTATTGGCAAAATAGCAGCTCAACCTCAAAAAATTAAGGAATACCATGTCAGAAATTTAAACCAAAAATTGAAACGCAACTAAAAGTATAATGAGATAACATTTGTTGAAACATTTTCAATATATATATAGTGTTTCGATAGTTGTAATGAAAAATTATAAATAATTATCACTAAATTATAAATAAATTGTCATAATTATTCAATGATGTCTATTTGAATAATTATGTATTGCTAAATATATGACTATCCGTTTTTGTAGTTCTAACATAGAGACCTCCTATAAATAGGGGTGAAATTTCATTTGCATGACAAACAAAAACATAGAAATAAATTTTTTTCTATTCTCCCACAATCTTTTATATTCTTAGATTATTTTATAAAGAATTATTGTAAAAATTCTTTATAGAAATTGATATCCTTACTATTCTCCGCTCACTGTTCAATGGATAATTTTCGACTATGCAAAATATAGATTGTTATTGAACTTCATTGTATTCTCGAGATTCATTTACTAGTAATTCTTTTGTACACTATAATATAAATGGGGGAGAATAAAACCTTAAAAAAAGTGTTATTGATACACATTATAAAGCTTTCGTTAATTTCTTATAATTTCATTTTTATCCCGAAGTAAAATTAAAATATATATATTTGAAATAAAACTCTATTCCTTATCCAAAACACTGCTGAAGCTCAATACTTATACATGACACAAGTGAGTTCATTCAGCCAATAACTACTTCGAAACTGGCTAACAACTTTGCCTCACTTATTAACTAAGTGAAGCTTTAACCGACTTAACTAACTAAATCAAAGCTCAGTCAATATCAACACATGCTCAATGCTACCAGCACACTCCAACAATGTGAGTTGGAATGCGCTTACATACATTTTTACTCCAATATAAAAATCAACATTTGGGAATGATTATGAGGAAAGTAATTATCTTTCTATTATTTAACCAAAGATTAATTAAAATTAAAATTAATTAATTAACGAATACATCAAATGGATAATATACAAAAATAATCAAATATCAACCTATTAACTAAACAATACCCAACTAAGAATCCAACTACAATTCATTTAAAATTATCAATCCAAATTTTATGCAATTTAGTTTTTTAGTTTCGTTGATATGTGGAAATTCTTAACTTATGTTAATGTATCTTTCGAGCATAAAAGTAATTAACTCTATGTTGATTAATTGTTTTTTTTTTCTAATTAAAATTCCTATTATTGCATTAATTCGCTCTATGGATTTCTTATTAGATTTGACTATAATCCAGTAGATTTATGTCGTTCTATTTTTAGGATTGCATGAAACTTTAATCGACTATGCAAGATCTAATCACAAGAAGGATCTATTACTCATGCATATCAAATATGGATTAAAACCCTATAAATATTAACCCAAGAACAATTTAAAATTTATAATAAAAAACAAAGTGTAACACCACAAACCCGGTCTAAACATTATGACCGAATCTGGCGATGTCACATTGTAATACCCCTCACCCGTATTCGATGTTGGAATAGGGTACGAGGCATTACTAGAAGACATACATTTGCATACGTATTAAACCAAGTTACAAAATTTCATCCGAATTAAAACTTCCAAATTATTAACGTACTTTTATAATTCTTTACAACATATCCTCGAAATATTATATTCATAACAAATACGGCCTACGAGACCCGATATTTACTCATGTAATTCAAAACTTCATTTCCATTTCATTCAATTCACAATTTCTCATGTTCACAATTCAAATCAATTTCTCAATCCAATATATATATTTTAATCATTTAAGAATATAATTCAAGTTACACGAACTTACCAGGCTAAATTGCAGAAATACCAAAATTTACGGACATTTTAGAAATTTTCTATTTTTCTCAAATTTTCACCCAATCTTGATATAAATTAATATTTCATTCAATTTATTAATTTAAATAATAAAAAAATTTCATTTTATGCAATTTGGTCACTTTTTGACATCTTTACCAATTTACCCTTAAAATATTACTTTTATTCAATTTAGTCATTGAATCTAAAACATGCAAATTGGCCATTTTTAATGAGAGCTCATGCTAGTTGAATAATCATTTATTTTCCTCCTCCTCTCCATTCCACATCCTTAATGTATAACATGCTTATATGTAACATTATCTATAATTCCACCATTTATTTATATATTAATTCAAAGCTGTTCACTTGAGTCATAGTCACTAAATTATTTATATCTTGATCTACGGAACTCCAAATTAAGATCTGCTAAATTCCTATGAAACTAGACTCACATATCTTCTTACCATAATATTTTCAGAATTTTTGGTTTAGCCAATAAGTACAGTTTATTCTTTAAAGATTCCCCTGTTTCACTGTTTGACAGTTCCGACACCTCTTCACTAGAAATTAATTATCTCTTTATACAGAATTTGGATGATGTTTCCGTTTGTTTCTATTGAAAATAGACTCATTCAGGATTTTAAACATATAAATTTAAGCCTCTAACTATTTTTATTAAATTTTTTTATGATTTTTCAAATTCAGAACAGGGGAACCCGAATTCATTCTGACCTTGTCTCACAAAATTTATTATATCTCATGATTTAAAATTTCATTACTTACACCGTTTTCTCTATGAGAAACTAGACTTAATAAGATTTAATTCTATATTTTATTCATACTCTAATTCGATTTCCACAATTTATGGTGATTTTTCAAAATTAACCTACTGCTACTGTCCAAAACTGATTTAGTGCAAAATGTTGATTACTAGGTGTATAACTCCCTTATTCCTTTTCTCTATAATATTTCTTATCACTTTCACTTATTTCTCTTCACTAATATATCAAGAACTTAAGACCTTATATAAGAAAACTCTACTATAACATTATTTCCATGCTTGTTCAATAATATCAAACTTTAAAATATATTGAAATCTTAATGTTCTTACCTTGTGCTATTGATTTCAATCTTTAACTTAATTTTCTCTATCCTCCAGCTTCTATTTCTTGAATCTAACTTGATATTCTAGCTCCCCATTGTCTCCTTATCAATTTTCTCTCTTGGTGGCTATGGAAATTTCTTTGATTTCTAAGTGAAAATGGTGAATTTTTGGTAGGAGGACCAAATTGTAAAGAAAGGAAAACTTCTTTCTTTTCCTCTCTTCTTACGTTGGTTGCATGGAAAAGATGATGATTTTTTCATCATCTTTCCTCCCTTTTATATTAATCATTTAATAATAAAATAATACTAAAAATTTTAATAAAATATTAATTAAATAACATTTATCTAATTAATTAATTAAAAAATATCACAAACATCATCATTACCTTCTAGAATTCTCTCTCTCTATTTGACCATTTTACCCTTTATAATCTTTTGAAATTTCATCCTTGAGTCATCACTTAATTTGATAAAATTGTGATTTAGTCCCTCAAAATTCTTCACCTTTTCAATTTGGTCCTAATTCATCCATTTTCCTTAGTTTTTAGATTATTCCACCCTTAAAATATACTATTGGTCCTTCAAATTTTTCATATTTATACTTTAATCCCTCAAATTTTGAGTATTTACTCTTGGGCAACAGAACTTTTTTCACTTTTGCGATTTAATCATTTCTTGAATTAATATGTCATAATATAATTCCCAATGTTGCCATAACTCAGAATTTCCCTTTTTATCACTTTATTTCCTTATTTTACTATCAAGGATACCTACTTTCTTATTGTAGTAGTTTTCAGGGTATTACAGTAGCAATTTTCGAGATATTTCACAAAGAAATTAAGATTTTATTGTATAAAACTAGAAATCAAATAATAGAATCCATCCTAGGTTCATACAAGAAGAAAACACTAAAAATACAATATAACCATTAAAATAAAAGAAACTCATAATAACTTTATTGGAAATCACCTTGGAATCTTCAATCTTGGTGGAGAATTGCTTCGAAATCAACTTTCAATCCGTTCTTTTGAAATTTTCGTGCCAAAACAAGACGATCGTTTTCTCCTTTTGTTTCCTTATATATGCTTTCTTAAATTGTAAAAAACTTAAAAATTGAAACTTCCCTACTAGTATCATATACTGTTCTTGAAAGTTATATGCCCTGGCCACACACCCGTATGGTCTGACTGTGTGAAAATCTATTAACCATGTGTAGCCTCCAGTTGCTCCAATATTCCGATTTTTCACTTCTATTGTTCATAAGTGCTCCATTAAATTTCAATATATGAATTTAAAGTATTAATAATATATAATTCACAATTAACATAACGTAACTTAATCACTTAAAAATACACTAAAAATAAAGTTAAAAACTCTTATCAACTTTGAATAATCATTGTTGTAGCCTTACAACAATGGTACTACAAATTCGAAATGATGAAGTTGATTTGGCTTTTAATAACTTAAGCTTTTAATATTTTAGTATACACTGTGGATGGGAACCAAGACACCTTTTTTCTTTGCATCGGTTTTCATTTCCTACTTTCATATTTAAATAACTTTATAAACACCCAATCATATAGGTACAACTATTATTTATTTGGATAATTATAATTTTTTAGTAGTAAACATTATTCACAACTCTTTAATAATGCAATTTTCCATTTCTACATATAACTTTAATCACTTTTATTAACTGTTGAAATTTTATGCTAGATTTTTTTTTTGTACTTTTTGCATATATAGAATTCAGTTTTCTTACTTTTATTTTTATTTAAAATATAAATTAAATTGTTAATATAGTGAAAATTGTTCTATTGGATACAGGTCCATTACAACACAAATTTTTTTATTATATAGTTATTAAGTAAGTTTTTTATTTATTTCAAAATTATCGAACTAGCAAATTTAAGAGAAGAAATTTAATGGCGTTAACAATTAGACTTAAATTTTGAAATTTAAAAAACAAAAAGACTAAAATGTAAAAAAAAAAAACTAAATTCCAAATATATAAATAGTACAAAAAATGAAAAGCAAGTTTAACCTATTTTTTAAATTGTCCCAAAAATTTGCAGTCTTGATTTAGCCCATGTACATAGATCAAGTATTGTATATACTAGATTAATGGATATTTTTAAATATTTAAAAAATGTATTTTTTATGTAGTTATAAAATAAATAAAAATGATTAAATTAAAGAAAATTTAAAAATTGACTTATAAGATCAAAATTTTATATTAAATAGTACGTACTGATATATAATTGTACATGTGGATATTGATTAAAATAAATTAAATCATATTAAAATTTTGATTAAAACCAAACTTAAACTACAGTTACCTTGATTTACTTTCCAAATCAGAGAACATAATGGTACAAATCATTGAATGGAGGTGGGTTTCGGTTTACATCACCAAAGAAAGTGGACCATATTTCATAAATTCCACACGGCTTTCTATAGTGTTCCAAGTGAAAGAAACTTCCCAACTTACAACCATTGACTTCTATTGACTTTAAAACTATTGACCCCGTCATATTTACATAACGTGTGATCCAATTTCAAAAATATTTAATATGAAACATATGAGTTGTAAGAGAAATTGAATTGAATTTGGATTAAATTTATGTTTATATTAATATGATATTTGCTTCCTTCAATCCCAATATGATCTACTGATTTAAGTATTAAATTTTTGTTTTGGTTTTAGGGGTGTTCAAGCGGTTAACCAAAACCGGATTAGTATTAATTGAATTAATTAATTTTTTAATTTTTTAATCGTTTATCGAATTAAATTTTTTTCAACAAAACTTAACTAAACCGAAATATTTCGGTTAATTCAGTCTGTTAACCGAAATTTTATATATTTTTATTTTTTTGTTAAAACAAGTATAAAACATATCAATAAATAAATTGATTGATAATGTTTATTTGACCGAATTAAAACTACATATAATATGTATTGTTAATTTTTAAGTTCAGTTAATTCGGTTAATTACCAGATTTCAAATCGAATTAACCAATAACTCGACTTTCAAATATTCATTAATTGACTTCTGATCGAATTAGATCAGCTAACAAACTTATTAACCGAATTAAATCGATTCAATTGATTAATTCGATTTCAATTGAAATTTGAACACCTCTACTTGGTTCGATAATATTTATAAACAAGTACAGCAGAATAAAAGTCTCGCTTTTTTTCTAAATAATGTTATGTTTATTTAGTTTTAGTAATTTAATTTTATTCAATTTTAAAATATAAAACTTATTTATCTTTCTAAAAATATTCACTATTATATTATATATTATGTAATACAAAAATTATTTGGCAAAATTTTATTTTTTAAGATAAATATTTTTAGGCATAATCTCTTGTTTGGACTTGCAATTTTATAAACACAAAATCACAGTAACCATTATTTTAAATTTTTTAGCCCTCACCTCAAAATAGATGGAAAAATTAACATTTGTTAACTTTGATTACTTGACATATACATAGATTGCCACGTAGATGTCAAGTCAATAATTAATTGATTTTTTAAAATTTAAAAGATTAAATTTAAAAAAATTATAAGAATTATAAAAATTAACTTTTAATATTTTTAGTTTTAAAAAAATAATTAATTGCCAAGTTAGGAAAGATAATAAATGTTAATTTTTTTATTAATTTTGGAGTGATTTGACAAATAATATAAGTTTAAAGACTAAAAAATAAAAATTTAAAAATACTTTTAAAATAATATTTGTTACTTTATAAAAATAATGGATATAACTAAATTGAGATCCAAATTATGTTTAACACCAACTCTGTCAAAATCTTAATATTAATATAGATATGAACTTCTATTATTTACACTATATATTAAACTTTTGATTGAATTGAAGTCTCGAATCAATCAAATACTAATTTAATTTGAAAATAATTAAAATACCTTTTTATGTACAAAGTAATTACATTGAGAATATTTTTATATTTTTAAAATTTTTTTAAACTTACAAATAATAAAATTTGAACAGACTACATTTTAAACTTTTAATTTTACCATTACAATCAAAATATAATTTAATTTTTATGTATATTTTTTAATAAATATGTACATAAAACTTTTAATTTAGCATACACTGTGCATGGGACCCGATAACTTTTTTTTTGCCGGGTTTTCATTGCAGGAAAACTCCCCACTTCCATATTTAAAGATCTTCATTAACATCTAACTTTTGTGCCCATTCTCTTTTTTAAATTAAAATCTTTTTAACAATCCATGATGTTCTTGCCTCCCCTACTTGTTTTTGCTTCCATATTCAGTGCTTGCTGTCTTGCAACTTCAACTTTAGGAGCTGCACTTGCAAAAGATGAAGGTATATTCAATTATAATTCGACCCTTTTCCCATTTGTAAATGCCTAATACTTTATATAATGTGTACAGTGGAAGCTTTGAAAAGCATAGGTAAAACATTGGGGAAGACAAACTGGAACTTTAGTATCGATCCATGCAGTAGCAGAGATGAGAGTTGGGCAAAATTTGCAAAAAAGGGTGCTTATTATGTTAATAATGTCACCTGTGATTGCAGTTCCACCCTCTGCCATATCGTTCGCATGTAAGGATCTGTCAAAATTCTTAAATATATATTTAGAAAAAATAAATTATGTTTTAAAAGTTTTACATAAATAGTAAAAAGATAGTAGAAGTATCATAGAGTCTTTTATATTAAGAGTCAAATTACATTTTATCTTTTCTATTAAAAAAAGGGTAAATTAGTCTTTAAATATTAGATCAAAAAGCAAACTAGTCCTTCTATTAAAAAGTTCTATCATTTTTTGTTATTAAAAACTGGTCACTATACATCAGTAAGAGATACACGTGGTATGTCGTCACATGTTATTGTCTAATTATTCTGTCAATCATGTCAATTTTTAATAATATAAATAGATAAAATTTTAAAGAAAAATGACTAATTTACTCTTCGATCTAACATATAGGGTTTAATTTATCATTTTTTAGTACAATAAAAAAAATGTAATTTGACTCACAGTATAATGACTTTCATGATACTTTTACCACTAAAGATTAAATAAAAAAAGTTACTATCCTATACACCACCAAACTCTATAGGTTTAGGATGATGACATTTATTTACATAGTGCAATAAAGTAATAATAAAATAATTAGAGTAAACTACTCAATTGGTCATCCAAGTTTAATGTTTAATTTGTCCCCTAAACTATGTTTGGTTTTCCATTTTGGTACTTCAATTTTTTTTTGTCTCAGATTGGTACTTATACTATCATTTCGTTGCCTGGTTCAACCTTTTTTTTCAACGGTGCTAAAAAACATCGGTTGCAATGTGACGCCAATCAAAATATGCCATGTGACATCTTTCAACCAACTAAAATGAGCCACATGGCACTTAGGATTATTTAAAATAAAAAATTGATTCACTATTGATCAAACGTTGATGGCGTTGACCGAAGTTGACCATCGATCTATTAAAACGTATTTATTATATATAACATATTTATTAAAAATGGAAAAAGTCATATATAATATTAATAATATAAAAAAATTTAAAAAGTTTTAAAAAATGATAAAATAGATAATATAAATTAAAAAATAAAAATATTATATAAAAATTGAAAAAAATTATAAGAATTAAAAAAAGTATTTAAGTTTTGAAAAATTGGAAAAAATGAAAATTTCAAAAATATATATTCTAGAAAATTTGTCAAAATTTCAAAAACTCTAAAGTCTAAAAATTCAAAACAATATATCTAAATTTCTGAAATAGACAAAGTTGATAAAAATATGTAATAAAGTTTTAAATTTTTAGAGAATTACATTTTCTTTTTTAATTTTTAAAATTTAGAATTTTTGGAAGAAATAAATTTATGACAAAATTTCAATTTTTATATGATATTTTGATTTTTTTAAATTTTTATTTATAATGTTATAATTTTTTGAAAAATTTTCAAATTTTATGTAATATTCTAATTTCCTAATTTATATTTATATGTTTTAGAATTTTTTATTTTTTAAAATTATTTATATATTATATATAGATGATTTTTTACATTTTTAAACAATAGATTATATATAATATTAAAAAAAAGAGTGATATGACACATTCTAATAATGTCATGTGAAAAGTCAACTTTGGTCAACACCTATCAATGGTTAGTCAATATTTTTAATTTAAATAACCCTAATTGTCACGTGACACATTTTGATTGACACCGTGTGACAATTAATTTTTTTTATCACTGTTACAAACAAAAAAAAAGTTATATTGAGTAATAGAATGATAGTTTTAAGTATCAATATGAGACAAAAAAATCAGATACCAAAATAAAAAAAAATAAAATAATTCAAGGTCAAATTGAGCATCAAACCTTATTTTATTATAGTTTAGTAAAGTAAAAATAAAATAATTAAATTACCCAATTTCTCATCTGACTTTTAAGATATTTCATTTTTAATAACAAAAAAATCCAAATAATTTTATCATCGTGGTTAAAGAATTTTATCATTTTAATCACTCAATTAGGTAGTTTACCCAAACAATTAAAGACGACAATTGAGATGATGTAAAAATGGTTGAGGAGTAAACTTCATTGAAAAAGAGATTATGATGAATTACAAATACTTCTCCAAACCATAAAATACCTTTCTAAATTGTTGAAATAATCAGAGCGCTGAAGGGACAAAATCTACGGGGCACTCTTCCACCACACTTGACCAGACTCCCTTACCTCCAAGACATGTAAGTACCTTAATTTCCATTTTCATATAATTTATATTTCTTTTTATACCATCATCTTTTATCTCAAATTAATTATGGTTAGTCCATAATGTATGTATATCATATGTGAGTTTTGTTTAAATTTTTTAGATTAATTTGGGTAATGTTATGATTTCACTAATTAATTTATTACTTTTAATTCGTTTTACAGCGATCTCTCTCGCAACTATCTTAGTGGCTCCATTCCTCCTCAATGGGGTTCTATGCAGCAACTTGTCCAAATGTATGATTTTTTCCTTCTATATTTATATGGCTAAAATAATAAAATAATCTTTGAATTTATCTTTTAAATATTCATTGTTCAATTTACAGAATTTTGGATTAATTCCTTCCCTGTTTTATTGGACAAATAAACACAATATTGCAGTTCCCTTCTTGGAAATCGTTTAACAGGTTCAATCCCAGAGGAGCTGGCAAACATGAGCAACCTTACCAGCTTGTGAGATGCTTTGTATATTGCAAGTTTTAGCCTAATATTCCTAATTTCATTATATATGATCAAATTTTCACTAGATTCTTTTATTAATATTATTACTGCATCGAGCTGATAAAGTAAAAAGTATTGTTTTCTTTAGATGCCATTAATGCATCCTTCCCCGCTCTCTGTATTCACTGGGGTCATGAGTTTGAACCACCCTAGAGGCTGGGGACAAAACCTTGAGGGGCATCTAAAGAGTACAATACCTTTTCCTAATCGAACAGGATTAATCTCATTAATTGTTTTGAAAACTTGTGTAGAGTCCTTGAGCACAATAGCTTCTCAGGAAATTTGCCTGCTACACTGGGGAATTTACCCAAAATTGAGAAACTGTGAGAGGCTCATCCTTTCTAAATTTTTATGAAATCTTTCATTTATTTCCATCTTTTCATATCCCTGAATAATTTTTGTATTGTTAATTGTTGTTGTTTTAATTTTGCAGGTTACTTAATTCCAACAATTTTATTGGTGAATTGCCTGAAACATTCGCTAGGCTGACTACGTTGAAGACTTTGTAAGCTTCATATTCATCTATTCTATATATGTCATCCTGAATTGATTCATGGTCTTAATTTCATGCTCCCTAAACTGTTTACATGCTAATTTTGATTATTATCCTTTTCCGATAGCCGGATCGGTGACAACAACTTCACCGGAAAGATTCCCAGTTTCATTTTCCAGAATTGGAAAAAGCTTGAGGACATGTGAGAACTTTAATTAATTAATTTTTGTCATTAGAAAGACTATGCTTTTATCAAAGATTTAAATGGATCCAACTTTGATAATGGCAGACGTATTGTTGCAAGTGGTTTGAGTGGACCAATTCCAGACATAGGTTCCTCGGGAAACTTAAAATATATGTAAGCAATGCATCTTAAAATTCAAAGATTTCTATATCTATCTATCTATATATATAACATTTAGGATAATTTTTGTTGAATATTTTGTTTACAGAATGATTACGGACTTGAATGGAGTTGAATCAACTTTTCCACGACTTAGTAATTTGTCTAAATTGGAATATCTGTAAGTAAAACATTGCAATAAGGATGAGATTGATTAAATTTAAGAGCATTATATTTGCTGACTTAAATAATGGAGTGTTATTGTGATTGTATTATAGGATATTGAGTAGCTGCAATCTCATTGGAAAGCTACCTACTTCCCTTCAAAATATGCCAAACTTGGAGACCTTGTGAGTAATAGACCAATAGGCCACTAGATGCTTTATCCTGCATGCATGTATGTTAGTGCATTGAAATGACCATCCAAATATTGTTGTTGTTCTAACTTCTAATTGTACTTAAATATTTTCTTGCAGAGATCTCAGCTTCAACAAACTCAGTGGAGAAATTCGAATTTCTCTTCCAGAAGTGAAACAATTGTGAGATATATATATATTTACACATAATTATCTAAGTTGCAAAAAGGGCTTCATTTTAACTAAGAACTCTTCCTATAGCACATCATCTCACTATAGAAATTTCCTGATGCTCTTTTCTCAGGTTTTTAACTGGAAATATGTTTACTGGAGCAATCCCTCAATGGATTCTTAATACAAATAAAAAAATGTGAAATTCTCTTCCTAGTGTTCAGTGGCAATAAATTATACGCTCAAGATGCTTGATCATCACACTAATATTCTGAACTATTCTGTTTGCAGAGATCTTTCATATAACAACTTCACAAGTACAGGTGGTGTTGATGACTGTCAGAAAAGTGGCCTGTAAGAAAAACCTAAGCTATGGTCTTTGAGATTTTTTTTTTCTTTTTTTATTTACGAGTGGATCTTCAATATACTAGCTATGGTTTATTTAATATGTCCTTATCATCTATAGGAACTTGTTTGCAAGCACTTCAAGGATCAATAATTCGTAAGTGATAAAAAACTATCATTTTCTTTGATCCACCTGCAATTTTGCTCTTATAAATACAATGCCTAACAATTTTCCGGGCCTTATAATTATTTTAATAGAGGAGTTGTTTCATGTTTGGGAAACCTTAACTGTCCAGTGGAACGTAAGTGGAAATTTCATCTAATGCTTAACAATGTTAAGTTCTAATGGCCATTTCACTGTGGTTGTATTTTCCTGCAATACTTATTGAATTGTTGTTCCATTATACCTCAGCTTCGCACTATCTTTATATAAACTGTGGAGGGAAAGAAGAAACTATTAACAATATCACCTATCAAGCTGATTCTGATCCTGCCGGGCCTTCAAGATTTTATAGAAGTACTACTCATTGGGCATTTAGCAGCACTGGTATTTTTTTGGATGATGGCACTGAAAAGGATGTATTAATTTTGGAAAAAAACCAACTTTCTTCGAGTATTGGTCAGCTTTACATCAACGCACGTCTTTCACCTAGCTCTTTGACTTACTATGCGTTTTGTTTGCACAATGGAACATACAACGTGAGCCTCCATTTTGCGGAGATAGAGTTCACTGATGGTAAAAATTATAGCAGCTTAGGAAGGCGGATCTTTGATGTTTACATTCAGGTATTTCAACTCATATCTTCTTACCAAGTTCTGATATTAGAACTAGAGCCAGTGAAGGCTCTTCGACCTAATATGGGTTCAAAATCCAATCTCCGGTTAAGCTAAGATTACAGCCATGTGACTGCATATATGACATCGTTGTTAACCTTTACAACACGTGTGAATGCATATATGGAAAGTTCGGTCAAATGGAATGGATACTTTGCAGGGAAAGCGAGAGCTGAAGGATTTCAATATTAAGGATGAAGCAGGTGGGGCTGGCAAACCAATTCTAAAGAATTTTACTGCAAATGTTTCGGATGGTACTTTGGAGATCCATTTGCAGTGGACTGGGAAAGGGACAACAGTTATTCCCGTGAGAGGAGTTTATGGTCCTCTTATCTCTGCAGTGTCTGTCTTTGATCCTGGTAGGTTGATAGATTTAATGGCTTTATCACATATACTCTTATGTGTGACTGTATGAACTAATTCAATGTTTACTACACTTGTGCCATCTCATGATTGTAACTAAGTCTTTATATAGTTTTCTTCAATTAGAGTGTCATCTCAAGTTCATTGATATCATTTATATAATTTTCTTCAATTCCAGTTTATAAACCTCGATCGGAAAGTGGGGGAGGTATCAGCGCAGTTGCGAAGGTTGGTATTGTGGCTGCAGCAGCATTCGCTACTTTCTTGCTTGTGGTTGGAATCCTTTGGTGGAGTGGATGCTTAAGACGGAGGAGTACACTGGAACGAGGTATGTATAGATAAATTAATTATGTCTGAAATTCGTGAGACATGTAATGAAATAAAATATACCTATCCTGATACGGGGTTGCGCGCGGACCAAGATCGAGTTGCCAAGTCACGAGAAACTCCTACGAAAACCCTAAACAATTAGATCTGAAACGAAACAGAAAATTAAAAGATTAGATTTTTAAATTTTTAGATCTGAAATAAAATCCCCAAATCAGCAAAGAATCAAATTGAGAATAGAAATAAGTGTTAGGGTTCTTGAAACCCTCAAGGAGATTGTGATTCTGCCCAATTGAACACCAAGATAGTTTTCCCCAAATTTCGACAATCTAATTTCACCCAAAAAGAGTATGGAAAAACCCTAGAAATTGGGGATTTTTGGGCTGATTCCTTAAGATAGAAAAAGGCTGAAAACACAATAAGAACAGAAAATAGATTAGATAATGATTCAGCACAAGTAGAAATAAAGAAAGAATTGACAGTAAGAAATTAAAAGATAAGTCCTAAGAAGCCTTGAAATCTCGAAAGATCTCACAACTTCCTTCAAACGGCTCTAATCTCCCCTCCAAAGAATATCAATGGCAAGAAGAAGGTTGAAGATGGCTCCCACAATCAAAAAGATTGTTAAAACAACTTCTAAAGAAAACTCAAGAGAAAATCCTTGAAGAACTCAAAGAGAATTTTCACTTAAATCAAATCTGAAATTTTCAATGTAATTGTAATGTTATGTAGGGTGGCTGGCCAAGCCATAGGTTTTTCAAATGTTTTCCTAATTTAATTAGAACACTAAAACTAAAACTAAAAAAAACTCCTAATTATTTTAATATGGAAATTCGGCCAAGGGTCTTTTATTTGGGACTCTTGGACTGAATATAAAAATTTAAACTAAATAAAATAAATAAATAAATAAATAAAAATAAAACTTTACAACTTGGGCCACTTTGACAATTTGGCCTGATTTTCAACTAAGTATGGGTGGATTTCTTGATTGGGCTTGGAATCTTCTTATTGGGCCTCGCCTTCAAGAATTTGGGCTTTTGTGACTCGTATCATTCCCCCCTTCCTCAAAAAGATTCGTCCTCGAATCTGAAAAATCAAATGAACTCGACTTTCCTCTATCGAACGGGAGTAATGGCAATTGAGTCCACTGAAAAGAATAGCCATGAAATAGTAAATAGCAACACAAACAAGCTTGTAGTCCAATTATAAGCATAATAGAACAGGTATAACGCAAGTGAATGGACAGATTCAGATTACCATGCAAACAATCTAATTTACTCACCACTGCCTCGTCAAATATTTGAAACAAATTTGGACATGTTTTAAGGCATTCAGTCGTCTCACATTGTTCCCACAAACCATGAATAAATTGCGAGTAATAAATCAAATGGTAAACATAATCGTCACAAGTAGGTATTTGAAAAGATTCACATGGTTCACAGAGTTGCATAATCATACCATGCATTAATCGACGGTCTATAGATTCACTCACACACGCATTATCAAAAACAAGAATCTTTTTATCAACCATCAAAACAGATAGATCATCAATAAATAAAATAGGACAGTCAAGCACGTTTCGATCTAAGTGTTCATCAACATGATCTTTATCACTATTCGAGGAGTACAAAAGTGTTTCAAAGGTTTCAAGCATCTTACCTCGATAAGCAGAAGAATAAGGGTCGATTTTACCTTTTTCATTTAAAACAAACCTTCGCTCATCGGGGGCATAGTGTAGTCGAATCTCCGTTGTTGAGTTAACCTTTGTCAAATGGAACTCAAACTTCATGTACAACCACATAAACTGTTTAAGGCACGAATATAAATTGAAAACAAATTTGGAAAATTTCGTTACCTTATTCTCCAAAACAGATTTGGACGAATTCGAGGATTTTACACAAGGTAAATCAAGAGAATAACAAATCACGCTTCTTTTCGTAATGACTTTATCAACCACAATCGAAGAGTAACAATTAATCGGATCAAAATGAGGGGATCTTTTAAGAACTAAGTCACCAAAAGTTTTATCAATAATTTTCAAATCTGCACTGGACTCGGTTTCTAAAATTTCCTTACCTCGCTTACCTTCGGGATCATGTAGTGTGATTTCATCTTTGTCTAAGTTGATCGTATGAAAGCGTCTTTCATTTGAGAGGTATTGAAGTTGAAAGTTATCTTTCGATCTTTCAAGAACCTGAAAAGTAGCAACACAAGAAAAATTCATATCTTGGTTAGTGGAAACATTCCTCACTAGCCTTTCCTCGTCTTTTTCTTTTGTTTCTTTTTCTAACTCATTTTCTCTTCTTTCTTCAACTTCTTTTTCAAATTTCTTTTCTGTTTCACATTCCTTTTCACTCTCAATTTCTTTTTGCTCTTTTTCATTCTTTTTTTCTTTTTCCTCACTTGTTTTAACAGAATTTCTCAGTTTGATTTGGTCATCATGGACTTGTTCCGGAGTGAGCGGCACTAAGGTAAGTTTCTTTCCTTGATGCTTGAAGGAATACCTATTGGTACGACCATCGTGAGTGACTTTTCGATCCAGTTGCCATGGTTCTCCTAGCAATAAATGGCAGGCTTGAATAGGTACTACGTCGCACACGACTTCGTCTTGATATTTACCGATAGAAAAGGCGATGCGCACTTGTTGAGTGACCTTAAATTGGCTTTCGTTGCTAAGCCCTTGTAGTTGATAAGGTCGTGGATGCTTGGTAGTGGTTAAGCAAAGCTTTTCCACCATCGTCGTGCTGGCTACGTTCGAGCAACTTTCACCATCAATAATAACTCTACAAAGCTTACCTTGTACATGGCAGCGAGTATGAAAGAGATGTTCTCGTTGCTGCTCGCTCTTTGGTTTTGCCAAAGAGGGTTGTCCACGATCATGAAGATCATAATCAGTTCTAGGGACACGCCGAGGAGCGCGCCTATGAGCAGGAGGCTGGTTATCCACATCGTCTTTAATTTGATCTCGATATTGAGGCTCTTGATTCAACCGCACCTCATTGATAGTAGCAGTCAACGCTCGAAGTGCAACAGCCTGTTCGTCCAACTGTTGTTGGAATTTTTTAAATATGTCACTAGTATTATCACCTGTAGACATTTTTTTAAAACCTGCAAAACACTCAACACTCAAAAATAAAAGTTATCAAACCTCACCGTTAATCACTCAAAAAGAAAAAATCAAATTCTCAATGAGGTCGAATTCAATCTTGTGAGTTCTTTATCAGAGTTTATATCAACCAATTAGAGAGTGTGAACCAAACTACCAGATAATCCTAATTTGCACTAGGATGCCAAAAACTGACGAGACACCAATTGATTCGTGTTGCACCGAGGAAGAAGTTGTGCACACGTTTAAATCCTACTAACACAAGAAACAAGAAGGTGTTAGATAACGTAAAGGAAGAATAAAGGGAAACAAATGAAAACCTACAGCTAAGAATCAATAAAAATTGCTGAAAACAGAAAACCCGAAAAACTGCGGAGTAACTTGACAACTTCGTTCGAGGTGTTCCCGATCTCCAAAAATTACGAAATTAAATCTGGAGTGTCCTTATATATTGAATTTTTTATCTGGAAATTTTGGGCACCAAATTCAACCCGCTAAATCTTTTTTTAAATTTTTATTGAATTTCGTATTTTTTGATTTTTTTGACTTTTTTGACTGATTTTTTTGCGGGAATAATTTTTTTATATTCAATCACAGTGCCAAAAACATGTATGTAAAATTTCAGATCAATCGGACAACGTTTACCCACTCAAATGAATTTTTTTTGAACAATTTTTCTGGGTAAAACTGCCGTTTATGCTTTAAAAAATAGAGATCAGTTTAGAAATCAACCAAGAACACCCAAAACGCCCAAAATCTGATACCAAATGATACGGGGTTGCGCGCGGACCAAGATCGAGTTGCCAAGTCACGAGAAACTCCTACGAAAACCCTAAACAATTAGATCTGAAACGAAACAGAAAATTAAAAGATTAGATTTTTAAATTTTTAGATCTGAAATAAAATCCCCAAATCAGCAAAGAATCAAATTGAGAATAGAAATAAGTGTTAGGGTTCTTGAAACCCTCAAGGAGATTGTGATTCTGCCCAATTGAACACCAAGATAGTTTTCCCCAAATTTCGACAATCTAATTTCACCCAAAAAGAGTATGGAAAAACCCTAGAAATTGGGGATTTTTGGGCTGATTCCTTAAGATAGAAAAAGGCTGAAAACACAATAAGAACAGAAAATAGATTAGATAATGATTCAGCACAAGTAGAAATAAAGAAAGAATTGACAGTAAGAAATTAAAAGATAAGTCCTAAGAAGCCTTGAAATCTCGAAAGATCTCACAACTTCCTTCAAACGGCTCTAATCTCCCCTCCAAAGAATATCAATGGCAAGAAGAAGGTTGAAGATGGCTCCCACAATCAAAAAGATTGTTAAAACAACTTCTAAAGAAAACTCAAGAGAAAATCCTTGAAGAACTCAAAGAGAATTTTCACTTAAATCAAATCTGAAATTTTCAATGTAATTGTAATGTTATGTAGGGTGGCTGGCCAAGCCATAGGTTTTTCAAATGTTTTCCTAATTTAATTAGAACACTAAAACTAAAACTAAAAAAAACTCCTAATTATTTTAATATGGAAATTCGGCCAAGGGTCTTTTATTTGGGACTCTTGGACTGAATATAAAAATTTAAACTAAATAAAATAAATAAATAAATAAATAAAAATAAAACTTTACAACTTGGGCCACTTTGACAATTTGGCCTGATTTTCAACTAAGTATGGGTGGATTTCTTGATTGGGCTTGGAATCTTCTTATTGGGCCTCGCCTTCAAGAATTTGGGCTTTTGTGACTCGTATCATATCCCCTACCTATTTTACCATTTATGCAACAAATAGGATTAGGAAAACAGAGATGTTAATTAGAAGCTATATTATAATTAAATGTTTCTTATGTATTTAGCTTTGGTTTTTCGACAGATCTAAAAGGTATAGAATTGCAGACTGGTTCCTTCACCTTAAGGCAAATTAAAGACGCAACAAACAACTTTGATGCTGCTAATAAGATCGGAGAGGGCGGTTTTGGTCCTGTTTATAAGGTATATATCGTGTTCTAGCTACACATTCATTGACCGGTTACTTTTTTGATGACTGAACCTGGTGTAATGCTTTTCAAAATGTAGGGAATTCTAGCAGACGGAAAAGAAATCGCTGTCAAGCAACTATCGGCTAGATCAAAGCAAGGAAATCGTGAGTTCGTGACGGAGATTGGCATGATTTCAGCTGTACAACATCCTCATCTAGTAAAGCTATATGGATGTTGCATTGAAGGAAGTCAACTGATGCTTATATATGAGTACTTGGAAAACAACAGCCTTGCTCGTGCATTATTTGGTACATCTCGTTCACCTGATTTACTTTTAACTCCTTTTGGTATTATCGACACTCACGGATATATAAAGACAAGTATGTTTAACATATCTGTCTCTTTTATATTATGGTTATTTAAAGGTCCAGAAGAATCTCAGTTGACATTAGACTGGCCAACTAGACGGAAGATCTGCATTGGTATAGCAAGAGGTTTAGCTTATCTCCATGAAGAATCAAGGTTGAAGATTGTCCATAGAGACATTAAGGCCACCAATGTGTTGCTTGATAAGGATCTAAACCCTAAAATATCCGACTTTGGTTTGGCCAAGCTTGACGAAGAAGACAATACCCACATTAGCACCCGAATTGCTGGAACTTAGTAAGTTCCACTTCGGATTGCTTGTCCCTATTTGCAGTTTAGAAGCTAGATTTGATTTATCTTCTTAACTTTGCAGTGGCTATATGGCTCCGGAATATGCAATGCATGGACATTTAACTGATAAAGCAGATGTATATAGTTTCGGGATCGTGTCCCTTGAAATTGTTAGTGGCATGTGCAACACTAAACAAGGCCGCGGAAAGGAAGAATCTTTCTATCTCCTTGATTTGGTAACCGAACTCTCTTTGTTAATCCCATTATAAATCCATGTTGATATGTGAAGCTTCATATGCAATTAAATTTTGTTTCTAGGCTATTACGTTGAAGCAAGAGGTGAAGTTGTTAGATTTAATTGATCCAAGGGTAGCCTACCATTGTAACGCAGAAGAGGCAATGGTGATGATCGATGTAGCTCTCTTATGCACAAATCCTACCACAGCGGCAAGGCCTTCCATGTCTATGGTGGTGAGCATGCTCGAAGGCAAGGCGTTGGTTGCGGACATACTCACGGAATCAAGTATTTACGCAAGCAAGTTCGATGCCAAAAGGTTGTATGGGAGAGCAGAAGGAAATGATGCGGAAAACAACAGTCAGACAAAGAGTATCTTAGGAGATGGGCAATGGACTTTGTCTTCTGATCTATATCCCGCAAGTTCAATATCTTCGTATATGCAAAATACCCATTCAACTTCAACAAAGTAAGAGAACTGGCAGAATACCTTAATTAGGAATGCATGCTTTGAACATACGTTTGTAAAATTTTAATCAATATAGCATTTTGTTTATGGTTAAATAGGACCTTGATATGAGACATTTCAAGAAACAATGAGATAATAGGATTTGGTATCAAAAGAAAATGAGGATATTTTTATCTTTTTAAATATCTTTTATTATATATAATCAATAAAAACTTAAAAATGATGAAATTTGGAAACTTTTTAAAAGCATCATTTAATTTTTTATGTAAACTTTTAATTAATAAGCTTATTGCTTAAAACTTTAGAACTTCTAATGTAGTATACAACAATGTTATTGAAATCGGATTAGACGGTCGGTTAGATTAAAAATCAGCAAATATATGAGTCCAAAGCAAAGTAAAAAATTGAATGAATCGGTCTTCATAAATTTGGCCAAATTATCCTAGCCCAAATTGAAAAACACTATATTCTGAGCCCAATTCCTTTAAAGTAGGTCCAAACTCTTATCCCAACCCAAACTGTTAAAAATGAAAAAAGAAAGAAGAAGAGAAAACTCAATGCCTGAAGAAGAGTTTGTTTTGATACTTGAAAAAGCATTAGAGTGGCCAATAGAATCATATTAAAACAAAGAAAGAGTTATATAAAATTGGGATACCATGTCATTTATATCCGTTTTCAATAAGATGTCATTTCAATATTTTCATCCTGAACAAAATCAAATCTAATATGATCTATTGAAATTTAAGATGAAAATACTGAAAGATACAAATGACATGGAATAAAAAACATATTATTATTTTGATGGAAAAAAAATCAAATTTCACCAAAGTCAAAGCTAGGGATAATTCCAAAGCAAATAAAATGATTTTTTATAATAAAAAATTGAAATAAATATGATTTTAATATTTAAAGGTGGGCTTACAAATTTTAAATAAAATGGGGTATGTAAAGTTTTCAGGTGGCTTGTAAAATCATTGCTATACACTGTGCATGGGACCAGAACCAGATAACCTCTTTTTTTTTTGCCTGCTTTTCATTGCGAGGAAACTTCCCGCTTTCATATTTAATTAACATCCAATGTTTGTGCCCTTTTTCTATTTCCATTTTCTTTTTTTAATTAAAATCTCTTTAACAATCAAAATGCTTCCTCCCGTCCTTGTTTTTGCTCCCGTATTCACAGTTTGCCGTCTTGCAACTGCAACTTTAGGAGCTACACTTACAAAAGACGAAGGTATTTAATAATAAAGTCCACCCTTTTCCCCTTTGTAAATGACTATTTTTTATGTGTAGTGGAAGCTTTAGGATCGATCCGTGCAGTAGTGGAGACAACAGTTGGGCAAAAAGGGCAGAATCAAATGTTGTTATAATAATGTCACCAGTAATTGCTTCTACATTTCCACCACCTGCCATATTGTTCGTACGTAAACACCTCTCTCTCTCTCAAAATTAAAAAATTTCGAATATGTTATCGACCAAACTTTATATATAAATGACAGACTTTTAAGTATTACTCTTATTTTAGTTAAATTTGAGAAATAATTTTTAATTAAACTCTGTTTATTTATTTCAATCAAACACTGATTAGTTTAGATTATTTTATTATTATTTGACATATGAATTTAGCCTATAAATAGGCTCTTTTACAACCTTAGAAAATACACCCATTAGAAATTAGAACTCATAACAATTTAGAGAATTTTGTGTTTATGTTTTGAGAGTTCTTTGTTTTTGGGTTTTTGGGGTTTAGTTTTATCACCATCTTTTTTACTCTTCGTTCTTTTGCCATTATAGTAAAATTATTTTTGCCCGTGATTTTTTATCATCTTTGGAGGGGTTTTTTCACGTTAAATTTGTCTGTTCAATTTATCAATTATTCCGCTATTTTTGTTACTTGTTGCTTAATCGGGTCGATCCCTAACAAGTGGTATTAGAGCTTGTTCAATTTTCATAAATCAACCCATTCAGATACGGCAGCAGCAAGGTTTGAAATTGAGAAGTTCGATGGTGAGACAAATTTCAATCTGTGGCAAGTTCGGATGATGGCAATTCTAGTTCAATCTGGTTTGAAAAAGATTGTTACCAAAAAAAAACTTGAGAATCTAAATAAAACAGAATGGGAAGAGCTTGATGAAAAGGCTTTGTCTGCAATTCAGTTGTGCCTCGTGAATATAGTATTACAGGAGGTATTGATGGAGAAGACCTCATCTGCCTTGTGGAAAAGGTTAGAAATTCTTTATGCAACTAAGTCTCTGGCTAACCGTTTAGTGTTGAAACGTCTATTTACGTTTCGCATGAACGAAGGTAAGCTTCTTAGAGATCACATCAGTCAATTCATTACCCTTTTAAATGATTTAAAGAACGTTGAGGTTCATATTGATGATGATGAAGATCAAGCTATGCTATTATTGTGCTCTTTACCACTTTCATACAAGTCTTTCAGGGAGACCATGATTTATGGCAGAGACAAACTCTCATTCGAAGATGTGAAAGGTCATTTGTTGAGTAGAGAGAAACTCGACAATGAGCTTCATTTGGATAGCAAGGCAAATAGGCAAGCTTCCGTTTTGATAGCATCAAAGAAACGGAACAAAAGGTGCCGCTGTTGTAAAAAGTTAGGTCACGTCAAAGCAGATTGTTATAAACTGCGAAATAAAAGAGCTGTTGAGAGTAACGAGGAAAATGTAGCTGGTGCTAATTTGACCAATGAAAGTGGTAATGAGTTCTTGTTAGTGTCAACGAGCGATAACTCCAAGCTCACGTCCGAGTGGATCCTAGATTCGGGATGTTATTTCCACATGTGTCCCAATAGAGAATGGTTCTCCACATACAGTTCGGTTGAATATGGAGTTGTGCGCATGGGAAACGATTCATCTAGTAAGGTAATTGGTATTGGTACTATTAAAATTAGGATACACGATGGGACGATTAGGGCACTCTCAGATGTCAGGTATGTACCTGATTTACGAAAGAATCTCATCTCATTGAGTATTTTAGACTTGAAAGGATGCAGAATCAACATCGAGTCGAGCGGCATTAAAGTATCTCGTAGAGATCTCGTTTGTTAAAAGGTAAAAGAACTGACAGTCTTTATATTCTGGAAGGTTCTACAGTGATCGGTGAAATGGGACGTCCCTCGGCCGTTACAGAGTCGAAGTCAACTCGTTTGGAGCGAAGGCAACTTGGTCATAGGAGGGAAAAATGTATGACCATTTCGTTGAAGAGAGGTTCTCTTTTGGATGCAGGTTTTGAAAAGTTAGGGCACCGTATTCATGAAAATCAGACTCGGGTTAGTTTTAATTTGGCAGTGTACAAGTCGAAGGCTAAGATTCTTCCAATTTCTAAGCACAGATTCGACTTAGTTAATTCCCCGCATAGTTTAAGATAGGCTCGTGGCAGGCTTTGGCAAATATGGCGTTATAGAAATATGAGTCAAGGTGGAGATTTGTTAAGTATGACTCATATTTCAGTCAAATTTGAGAAATAATCTTCTAGTTAAACTCTGTTTATTTGTTTCAATCAAACACTGATTAGTTTAGATTATTTTATTATTATTTGACATATGAATTTAGCCTATAAATAGGCTCTTTTACAACCTTAGAAAATACACCCATTAGAGATTAGAACTCATAACACATTTAGAGAATTTTATGTTTACGTTTTGAGGGTTCTTTGTTTTCGGGTTTTTGGGGTTTAGTTTTATCTCCATCTTTTGTACTCTTCGTTCTTTTATCATTATAGTAAAATTATCTTTGCCCGTGGTTTTTTATCCTCTTTGTAGGGGTTTTTCCACATTAAATTTGTGTGTTCAATTTCTCAATTTATTCTGTTATTTTTGTTACTTGTTGCTTAATCGGGTTGATCCCTAACACAAACATATGACGATTTTTTAATTGAAGATAAAAAAATTAGTAAATAAGAAAGATTGGTTGAAAGAGGAACCATGTCGATCATAATTAACCACCACTAAAGCCCACCATAAATCGACCTTCAACCACCATTAATGGAGCCTCAAGAGTGAGTTCGTCGCCTATCTCATTGAAGGTAATGAATTTAAATCCTATTGGATTACAATAGTTTCTTTTTCATGCAACCACTATTTATTGTCTAAATAGTGTTGTATTATATTTTCTTTTATCTCCACTAGCATGAAAACAAATTTTTTCTCAAATAAATAGAACCATTAATTTAATTTAATTTTTTGCGTATGAGTGATTCATTCATTGATATCACCATTCTAGTTGAAGTAACAATGTTTTGAAAAGTTGTCATATTATAAGGAGGAGTCTCATAAGCATTATCTTAGTCAACTTGAATTTTATATAGTCTAAATGCGTCCATGGCTCCAACTATTCAAACCAACTCAATATCCAATAACATATTTGCTTAAGAAACCTTTCTTTCATTCCATTCACTTGAAACTCAAGAAGAAATTGCTTTCTTGAGATTCTCCTTATAATGATGCTTTTCAAGTTCTCATTTTTTAAAATTATCTTATTGACTTGAAACAATTGCAAAGTAACAAGCTAAATAATAGCAGAAGCGTCATTGTTTGTCTAACACCCATACTCGATGATCCCGATCGTCGAGTTCAAATTACGAGACGTCACATTCGTTGTTGGAGTAACTACAATTAAATAAAATTCAATTTAACCTTGTATACATGTTATTCATTATATTACTCATTTGAATTATATTATATAATAATTTCCAGGTCTTATACGACTTCAGGGGTTCCTCGCTGCAATGCAACTCATTGCCAATTTCCTTATTACAATGACTAAGGTCTGACGTTGCAACGTGACCATCTATTTTGAAATGGTTCAATTGGTACCAATTTTGCAACACCTAAACAATCAAACTTATGCTCAATTCAACCGTTTCAGCAAGAATATCTTTCAAATATGCTTACTTCTAAAATTTAACATCTTATATACATATGCATCACATAAAATTTTTCATTTCAACTTAAACATAAATGGCAAGTTCCATAAGTTTAACCATTTGATAGAAATATACACATATGCCATAAGTTATACAACATCTCATTTAATTCAACTATATACCAATCTCAATTATATAAATCAACCATTTGGTCGTATCGAAATATCTCATTTCTAGCTTTAAATATCAACATGACCACATATTATGTAAAACTGACTCAAAACCTAAGTACATGCCATATGTTAAAATAAAAAGGGACTATACAAACTTTGTTGAGTCGAAACTACGAATTGGATGTTGAGTTACTTTTCAGGACTTCGAGGTCCATCTACACTTGACCACGGAATAAACAAATTGTATGCTAAGCGATAAAGTTCAGTGGTACTTCCATTATTCAAGTTATAATCATAAACATTAATATGATAAGAATGAGAATAAGCATGTTTAAGATGCAACCATTCTAATATCACCTATCCATATCACATGTATATATACATATATGAGTTATATATTCTCAAAATCAACAGTTTCATAGAACATGTCATTTAAACACATTTAAACACATATCAATGTAACATATCATACTTTCCTTTCTATTAGCATTAATGCATTTGATTTCATTTCAATTCAAACCATTTAAACACGTCATTATCCCGTTTCCGTATCAAATCTATTGATTCTCTATATTTCCATATCGGTCCTCTAGGCTCGTATAACTAGTTTGCATGGTCTTTTACATGCTATGGATATTCACATATCACATATATGCATTTGTAATACCATTTTGTGCTATCAAATCACTTCAAATATCATTTAACTAATTAACATTTTATAATCCCTATTAACTTAACTCGGACTTGAATGGATACACGAATTATCCAACCAACACACCAATACGACACCTAATGCTTCATCAGAACGTTCAAAGTAAATATTGCACTATACTTCTCATCGATATAATCGAAGTAAAGTATGCTTCGCACCTTATTAGACTTTCGAAGTATAATGCGCTCCATGCCTTATCGGTAAAATCAAAGTATAAATCCGTACACAAATCTAACCTTATGGCATGCCAACTGTATTCAACTCTACCCGAACAGTTAAATATCCAATTACACATCATTATATATTCAATATCAAATTCAAAATTCATTTCATCAATTCGTAAATACTTGATATTATCAAACTCGTTTATACTCATTTACGATATATTCACATCTCAATTCAATTCTCAACATATCAAAATTTCATACCATATTCTTTTCATCTCAATTCACCATGTTTCATCATTAATTCATATATGTATCCAATATCATATAGCATAATTCACATAATTTTTTTTATCAAATGTCATATACCAATAGTATCACACTCTTTTATATTATATACAATTCAGTCCAAATTCTCGATATTCATTATCATTCCATATCCGTCAATATGAATCACTTCATGGAACAAGTTATAATCTTACCTCAATAGAAAACATGCAATCAACATATATAGTTATATATGTTCAATGATCTCGAAACATAGAAATATAAATTGAATTTCTCTTGTCACTCATCAACGACTCTCACTTTTTATTTCTCTCGTGACAGCTCATCGTCGGCTTTAGTTACGATCAAGAGTTCAATAAAAAAATAATATCAGATTTCATTCAATTTACATTTAAATACAAAGTCAAACATACTTTTTATTTTATTCAATTTAGTCCTTATACTCGAGATATGCATATCTTTTGATATCTAGAATCAGATCAAAATCCAATTTCACATTATTTCATTAGGGACCCTATACTTTCTATTCATAACATAATTTCATGAAAAATTTCAATTTATTCAATTTAGTCCCTAATGTTCCAAAGTTATCTAACAAGCTTAATTGGCTTTACAATTTAGTCATTTTCATGATCTAAGCTTAATATCTATCAAATTCAAGCCTAATTCACTCATTTCTCTACAATGACAACATGTTAAAAACTTAAAAATTAAACAATTTCATACATGAGCTAACTAAATCAAGCTTCTATGATAATGAAATTAGCTTAATTTTCCTTATGAATTTTTAATGGCCGAATGTACTTAATTGTGGCATTTTCTTCTATTTTTTTCTTCTTTAGTGGACGGTGGTTGCTTGGGAAAGCTGACAACTTTGTTGTCATCCCACTTACATTTTTTCTTATTATTAATTTAGCTTCAATTAAACTTGCTTAATTATTTTAATTAAGGTTTAATTACAATTAATTAATTAAACTAAGTGTAATCATCATCAACATTCACTATCTCATGCTAAAATTTAGTTTATTTATCATTTTGTTCCTTTCGATAATTGCTATCCAAGTCCTCAAGCATTTTCTAAACTAAAACTCAATAGCAATTGAACTTTTACAATTTAGTCATTAAGTTTTAATTAACTATTTTTTGGCTAAATTACTTAATTGATATTCATTATAATTTCATGTTAACCCTGTAAATATTCCTATTCTATATTTGAGAACTTGGTTAGCGAGAATGTGGTTCTAAAACCATATTTTCTAACACCACTAGAAACCGAGTCACTACAACCTATGGAGGTTAGCACTTTCCCAAACACTGTGAAAACAAAAAGAAAACAAGTGACAACAGAGTTGGTTTACGCATGATGGGTGTCGAATCCACCAAAAATAAAGTTCATACACCTAAACAAAATATAAATAGTAGTATAGGGAGTGGGGTCAATTTCATAGGGACTGAGATATCTAAAATTGTTATTCGTGTTAACCAGGTTGCGCGGCAAGCAACTGTCGTGCCCATAACATGCGTCGATCTATACAAAAAATAGAAAAGGGGATTAAATTTGATTAAAATAAAAAAATCAAAATTGCATTAAAATAAACAAAACAAAATAAAGATTGAATAAATCAATTAGACAACGTTCTAATTTCAGGGACAACTTAGGCTCATGTTTCAAATTGATCATTGACAACAAATATTCTCCTCTAACCGATAAGTCAATTATAGTGATCGAGGAAATGCCTTAGACCACCAGTTCTTCCGTGTGTAAATTAACTGCGAAAATGCTCAACAATGAACTTTTACTAAAAGAACAACCCTGAAATCAACTTTCACGATTTAACTCATTGGTAGCCTTGAGAACTAGAAGGGCCTGACTCAAATCAATGGTCTCAATCACGCAGGATGTTTAAACTCGACCGTTATTTCCCTTAATGGATCGAACCACTCACTCAATTGGTCACATCAAATTGTTCTTCAGTAGATCGATTATAACATTTATAGATTGTATCAATTCTTCTAATTGTACGCCACACAACACCAAATTAATGGACCGTTTTTTACTTACGAATTTGAAAGACAACTGTATCTATCTTCTAAACCAGAGAAATAAATAATACCGAAATAGAGGATTTTGATATAGTTTTGAGTCTGACTGATTTTCTCCCGGATCATTATCTGCGTAAAGCTAAAATGAGAGTTTAGTTGCTTACGAAAAAGAATCTACGCAACAAAAGAAGGACTGTAATTTAAATTAAGGGGTGTTTGTTTGGTGGAAAATGTTTTCCAGAAAATATTTTCATTCATTTCCAGTGTTTGTTTTGTGGAAAATAATTTCCATAGGAAAAAAATTTACAAACACGGGTAAAATCCAAAGTAAAATTTTGGAAATTGTCTTACCGATTTCTAATCTGTAAGACATTTTCCCTTACTCATTTCTCTTCTAAGCAATCTCATTTCTCTTCTAAGTAAATTTTTTTCCACATCCTCTGCCTCTTCATCTTCGTTCGTCACCTCACCTCACCATCTCCGTCCGTCATCTTCGTCGACCGTTGGCCTTACTTGTATTTTGAAGAAACTCGAAAAAATTAGCAGCCATAGTAAAAAAAGAAGACCCAGAAGCAGTGATTCTCTCTCTGTCATCAACAAGTATTTTTTCTGTTTAATTTTTTTAAAGATCCAAATTGTTTGTTAAAGCTTCCATTGTTGAAGATTCCAGAAAACATTTTTTCTGTTTAATTTTCACTGATTTGATTGTGGATTGGGTCTGGTTCCAGAAAACAAATTCTTAACCTAGTAACAACCCATGATCGATGACAGTTTTTGTCGTTGCATCTAGAGAAACCAAAAGGAGGATCAGAGAGCTAGGTAAATTTGTTTACTCAAAGTTTAAAATTTGTGGTATCTTTGGCTTTTTTAAATTGAGAAAAAGCTAAGTGTATCTTTGTCCGTATGTTAGTAGGAATAATTTGAACTGTTAATTCCAATGAGTTCAGGTTAGGAGTGAGAGATATAAATGAAAGATATATGAATAATGGGAAGTTAATTTAGGTTGTAGGGAGTAGAAAATTTGAAGGCTGAAATAGTTTTAGTACTTTTGGGATGATAGAGAACTGCAAATTTGGTATAAATTCTTGTTGTGACCGTGACACACCTTTGTTTTGACTTATCTATTCATGGAAACTGTTAATTTTTTTGTTGGTAAGCGAACTGGTTCAACACTTTGTTAGTTTACCGTTAAGTGATATATATATTTGGAGAGTTATTCATATTGTCGTAGTGGATTTGAGATTTATAATTGGCCTTTTGGAGTAAGGCTTCCTCTTTTATTTTAGACTAAATTTGTAATTTTGTATTATGAGCCTAGGATGGGAATGAAGCTTTCTTTAGGATCAAAAGAAGCACTCAACTGAAGAAGCTCATGAATGCATATTATGATCAACAATCTGTGGATTTCAACTCGATTGCCTTCTTGTTCGATGGCTGCCGCCTGTGAGGCGAGCAAACTCCTAATGAGGTATCATTCTATTTTCTCTGTTAGATGAGTGACCACTCATGCTAATGTGCACATTGCGGAGGGGGAATGTGTTCTAATGCATATTTTCTCTTTTGTTTCAGCTGGAAATGGAGGATGGTGATGAGATCGATGCTATGCTTTACCAAACTGGTGGCACAAGCGCTTGATGTTATCAACTGTGTGAAGGTAAGTTCTAGCTTACTGTTTTTAGCAGTTGAAAGTAGACTTACTGTCTGATTGTGTTGATGTTATTATATACAGACTTATTGCTATGGAATCTTTATTTACCTATTTGGTTCTGAAATATCTAGCTTTTCTTTATGAGTTCTAATGGCTTCAGTTTAAAATGAGATGGGATTTGGAGCTTGTTTTTTTCATTACGCCTTTGGTTTGATGGCTGTTTGGCAATTGCTAGCTATTTGTAAGTTAGTGATTTCTTGGTTCTCAAATATTTATACTGCATGCATAGTGTATTCACTATATTATGATCCAAATTTGGACGAGGTTTTATTATGGATTGGATTTTATTCGTTGAAAGAAAAAAAATATGTAAAAAGGTTAAATTCTGCTATTGGTCCCTTTATGTAAAAAGATTGTATCACCTCTGGATGTGTTGAACACGAATATAGAACATGAGTACTTCAATTGAACCTAAAAGTAAGTAAAAAAGGGATTTATCTTACTCCGGATGTGAAGAATGTAAGTTCCTCCTCAATCTGAAGCAGTAGCGTTGTAAATCTGTTAGTTGCCTTTTTATGTACTGACATTAGTATGATGTTATTAGGCTAAGTAGAACTACTCTTTTGTATCAGATTCAATATCTGCAACTTTTACCCATTATCTCTTTGTTTTTAATAGAAGGGGACATTAGTATTGGAGCATAAGGATGAGCGCGATTTGGGGCTCCATTTGCTGCAGTTTGCTGAGGTAAGAACGTAAGGAAAAAAAAGAACAATCTATTTATTGTTTCTTGACTCAGGCTCGGTCTGACAAATTTTTATCTTGCTTTCAGGTTGTTGAGGAGGCTTGTACCAATCTGTTACTGAATGTTGTGTGTGACTACCTCTATAATTTATCCGAAATCTTCTCTAAATTTTACAGCAACCCTGAGTGCAAGGTATGATCAATGATCTAATTATATGGTTTCTTGGTAAAATAAACCTTGTTATTGCTTGTCACCCTGTCCTCACAAGGTCGTTCACCTAGTGTTGAAACTAGGAAAGTTCTAATGGCGGAGTGAATTCTAGGTAAAAGATGTTGAAATTAAACTTTAAGATGACATGTGGCATATATTGATGAAATGAGCAGGTTATCGGGTCAGATAAGGAAACAAGTAGACTACTATTATGTGAAGCAACCGCAGTGGTTATGAGAAAATGCTTCAATCTCCTGGGAATCACACCTATTTACAAGATATGATTGTACTTTGAAAGCTTTACATAAACCTATTCTTGAGAAGGGTGGGTTATATATTACTTCATATAAAATCCTATGTACCGCGACAATTGTATTCAGATCTCATTACTTTATTTATTTGGACAGTTTTGATTGTGCTTATGTGTTTTAGCTATGAATTTATTCATACCTGCAGCAAGGCCTACTTAACTAATTTATCTACCTATTTAAAACACTAATCGCTTTCAGCTGTTGAAGGATTGTCATGAAATTTAAAATAGACAATTAATAAATAATTTATATAACAAACAAATTAAAGAAAAATAAAAGACAATTTCTAAAAGCTTCACAAACACAACTTTATGTGTGTTTTTATTAAACTTTCATTTTATAGATTTTTTAAAATAATTTTGTGGATAATTTTGTTGTTTAATTGTGGTTTGGAAGCTAATTTATAATTATTCAATTCTTGTTTTTTATTTTTAACACAATTACAAATATTTATTTGACATTGGTTGTTTTCAATTTATGACGGTTAATATTGTAGCTTAATAATTGAGTATTATTATATATTTAATTTCATTGCAATATATGTAAAAATAATTTAAAATATAAAAAATTTATTAATATGTATATAAATTTATTAATATATGTAAAAATAACTTTTTCGGAAAATATTTTCAGGAAATCTGCCAAACAACGGAAAATATTTTACACAGATTCATCCAAACACTAGAAAATATTTTCAGTAAATCATTTTCTAGAAAAGTAAATCATTTTATAAAAATTATTTTCCGAAAAATATTTTACTGCCAAACAAGCATATCTAAAAGAAAATAAAGAAATTGAGGAACAAAGAAGCAAATGGAAGAAAAATTGAAAGTTCGTTAATTTCAAAGCCAAAAGTTGAGGGACTAGGCGCACCCCTTGTTCGTCTCTCCCTTTTTGTTTTTATAAAATAAAAAATAAAAATATTATCTTTACAAATAAAATTCCAAAATAAAATTATCCAAAGTCTTTGTACATCCTTCAGTTTGCTTTCATGCCTAAAAAGTCTTTCAACAACCCATGTTTTTTTACGTTTTTGACTTTCCTAGGTTTGCTCCGCAGCCAATTAAAAACTAGTAATAAGCACTATCTTCAAACATTAAAATCAGTGAACCTAGTCATCATTAAATTCTCTCATTGAGAACATAATTTGCAAAAGCACATCAAATGTCTTCTCACAAATAAAGTTCATCGCTCTTAATAATTTATACAAATCTCTCAATTAAATAGAGATTTTGAAAGTTGCTAACATAGTGAAGTTCAATCATGATCCTAGCAGCTAAAATAGCTGAAAATAATATAATAATAAAATCAAGGTAATATGGACTAATGATACGTAAGATACTAAAGTTTCAATCCGATCCAACTTCCATGATCCAAAAAATTCGATAGATATGATCTGATCTAATCCGGTTCTCCAAATATATTTTTTCATGTCATATGGTCTTCATTGATGGATTAGATATAATCCACGATCATAGCTTTGCCCAAAGATATCATTCGATAAATTGTCAATTTCCCATATATGGTAAGTTGTTGTCTATGGTAGTGGGAATGATGTAGGCACTCCCTCAAGCACATCTCAGCAATTCCAAATTTTCCAACAATTGCCCCCTTTTAACAATTTGTTGAACAAAACACACACAAAGCAAAAAGCTTGAATGTTAATTAACCTTACCTCCCTCTTAGCATATTCCCCTTAAATACAAAAACTTAACTAAGAAAATAAATAAGTCATGAAATAATGTATAAGATCGATAAAATTGAAGGCCATTGGATACTAAAGGAAGTTGAATCAAGAAGTATGACATGACAAATTAATTTAAGGTAGGCACTAAATTGTAAAAATATGAAAAAAGTTGCGACCTTAGTATAAATACTCAAAATTCATGAGGTCAAAATATAAATATGAAAAATTTGAAAGAGAAAAAGTGTAAATATCCAAAAGGAGGAAGGGAATAAAAGGGTAAAATAAATTGGTGAGTGGGGATCAAATTGAATAAGTAAAAAATGAGAGGGACTAAATTACAATTTTACCAAAAGTGAGGAATGACACAAAAGTGAATATTGAGATTAAAAAAGGGGCAAAATTAAATGTAATATATCCTTTACTTGAGCTAGTACCTAAACCCGAGTAAGGAGTGCTACATTTCAGAACAAATATTTTATTAAATAACCAAATTTATTGTTCAACTTTTTCTCTATCTTTTAGATCATTTTAAAGTCATTTAAGGCTTTATGGATCATTTCTAGGCTTTTTCTAAAGTTTGATTATATTCGGGGTTCGTTTAGGACTCTTTTAGATAAAAAAGAACAAGTAGAGAAAAACAGGACTAATGTCGCGACATCATAGCCAGTGTCCTAGCACTAGGTTCTTTGATTGTTCATGTCACGATATCTTGTGGCCAATGTCGTGACCTTAAGTCTACTTCATTTTTCCTCTTTCGTGCTCATAGAAATTCTCTTTTGGAGTAAATAATGAGATTTTATGACGAAGGAACAAATTATAAGAAAGAAAAAGTTTCTTCCTGGCGTTGGTGGCTTCCATAAAAATATATCCACTTAATAAATTGATAAAATATTAAAATATAATATAAAAATCTATTAATAAAATAATAATAAAACATTTCACTAATCATATTTCAACTTAAAATATTCATCATGGCAATTCATGATAATTATCTTAATTTAGAAATGATTATTTTTCCCTTGTATTATCTCAACATTTACTTTTGTGCCATTTTTCACTTTTGATATATTGTACTTTAATTCCTCTCATTTTTTTCACTTATTCAATTTGATCCCCATTCACCAATTTATTTCACCCCTTTAGTCTCTTCCTCATTTGGGGTACTTGCACTTTTGGTCCTTCAACTTTTTCATATTAATATTTTGACCTCATGAATTTTAAATATTTACACTAAGGCTACAACTCTTTTCACTTTTTATGATTTAGTCCCTACCTTAAATTAATGTGTCATGTCATACTTCTTGATTCAACTTCTTCTAGTATCCAACGACCTTCACTTTCATCGATATTATATATTATTTTACTAAAAATATATTCCATATTGTTTACAATCAAGGAATTTTTGGGATGTTACATCATCAATATCCATCCACCAAACAAAATCCAACATAAGTAGCCATTTATACAGTACAGTCCTTTAAAACCAGAGTTCCCAAAATCAATAAATGTTTCAAAAGAAAAGAAAAACATCAGTAGATCATGGCCATAGCAGAACAGTACTAGAAGTGTGTATCTCCCCCTCAGCAGATGCATCACCCCTCAGCACTATCACTCCCCCTTTTTGGTCAACACATGGCCAAGCTATACATCACCAGGAAGAGTTAACAGATCGCAATGCCTTAAATTTGTCTCGAATTTTCTTCACCACCTTGGCCTCCGCAATATGCCTATCATTAATCCGTTTTAGGATTCCAGTAGGGATGGCCTTGGGGCCTCAACTTAAATGAAGGCTTTCTATTTTTTAACTTAATTTTATTCTTCTAAGTTCAATATTTTAAGTCAAATTTCATCTGTTAAAAGTTGGGTAATAAACAAATCTTCTCAAATTTAAGCTTGCTTTCGCCTTCGTTTCCTTTCACTAAAAATTCCATTTACTTCACTGACCATATTTTTTTAATGCATTCAGGATGTTCTTTCCCTCAACTTTATTTGGCTTTAAATAATCATTGACTTTCAATAATGGCTGCTCCCCTACCACTTTTTTCAACATTATGTGAATTCAAAACTTTAAAAAATTATGTTCTAATCCTGTAGTAACTTTTATATCAATTATGATTCACATGTGAGAAAAAAAAATCATATAAAAAATAAATATAATTTTAATTGAAATGAAAAATTACGATGTATTAAGTATTTTTTTTCTAAAATTTATATAAAAATAAAAAAACTCTCAAAATAATACTTTGTAAAAATAATGAAGTATTTTTAGTAATTTTACAACTGGATTAAAATTTAATTAATGTTTGACACTAACTCAGTCAAACTCTTAATAACAGTATAGATACAAACTTTTATTATCTATATACTATATATTAAGCTCTTAACTAGGTTGGTATTATGAGTTAATTGAGCACCAACTTAATTTGAAGGGTAAACTACAAAAATAGTCACTTTTGTTTGTCTCAGATTACATTTTAGTCACTTATGTTTGAAATATTACATTTTAGTCACTTACGTTATCGTTTTGTTACGAAGTGATCATTCTATCGTTAAGCTCCGTTACCTCTCTAACGGCGGTCCTACGTGGCAGTCCAAATGGGTTTTAATTGTCAACTTGGATGTCCTACGTGACAGTCCAAATTGAATTTTATTTAATTAAAAACCTATTTTCATCCCAACAACTAGACATCCAAGTTGGCATTTAAAACCCATTTGGACTGCCACGTAGGACTTCCGTTAGGGAGGTAACGGATTTTAACAGTAGTGTGACCGCTTCATAACAAAACGATAACATAAGTGACTAAAATGTAATTTGAGGTAAACAAAAGTGACTATTTTTGTAGTTTACCCTAATTTGAATATGAATAAAATATTATATTATTATGAAAATATTTTAAACGTTTATTACTGAAAACTTTTAATAATTTAAACTTTAATTATAGACCGTGCATGGGACCAGATCACTTTTTTTTTGTCGTTTTTTCTTTTGCCTGGTTTTCATTGGATGGAACTTCCCTCTTCCGTATTTAAACATCTTCATTAACATCCCATCTTTGTGTCCATTTTCTTTTCTTTTTTCCCTCTTCCATATTTAAACATCTTCATTAACATCCAAAAACATTGTTACAGGTCTGAAACAGTCTTTGTAATCAAAGAAAAAATAAAGCATCGCTGACAACAACATCAAGCAGTTCACTACGACACATCAAAATCCACAATCTCACCACCATCCCCAGCACATATTTGATCAATCGATCTTAGCTTTCGCCATTGCTTCACGCCTTCACCCATACCCTGGGCTTTGTGTCCATTTTCTATTTCTATTTTATTTTTTTAAGTTCAAATCTTTTCAACAATCCAAGATGTTTTCTCCCGTACTTGTTTTTGCTTCCATATTCAGTGCTTGCTGTCTTGCAACTTCAACTTTTGGAGCTACACTTGCAATAGACGAAGGTATACAATTATAATTTCGACCCTTTTCCCATTTGTAAATGCCTAATACTTTATATAATATGTGTATAGTGGAAGCTTTGAAAAGCATAGGTAGAACATTGGGGAAGACAAACTGGAACTTTAGCGTGGATCCATGCAGTAGCGGAGACGAGAGTTGGGCAAATTTTGCAGAATCAAATGCTTATTATGTTAATAATGTTACCTGTGTTTGCAGTTCCATCATCTGTCATGTTGTCCGCATGTAAGCATCTCTCTCTTTCTTTCTCAAAATTAAAATTTTTTCGATTCATCAAGTGCTTTATCATTTATCAAATTTCATAAATAAATAACATGCATGCATGAAGATTCAATTTCAAGATTAATGAATTACCTACCCTAGATACTTGTACATTTTTTTGGGGTCAAAACAGTATATACTTGTAACTGAATGCTACTTCCAATTACTTGAGAGTCATGGAGTCGATGGTTGGCATAGACATGTGGTCCAACTTAAATACAATTGTAATAATAACGTGGTAAGACTGATAGCTACTTTTTGATCGGCAGACTAATTTTTTTTTACAAAAATGATTAATTTACTCTTTGATCTAAGGTATAAGGATTAATTTATCTATTTTTTAGTAAAAGGACAAAATACAATATAACTCTTAGTACAGAAGCCTCCATAATACTTTTACTATGATAAATCAAATCACAAACCAAATTTAATCCCTAATCTTAAATATAATTGTAATACAAAGGGTCTAAATATTTGTTGCAAAATTTCATAAATAAAATTTTAAGAATGACATATTTAGAATATAATAAAAATTAAAATTAAAAAAAAAATTGTGATAGTATCTTAACTAATAGTTCATAAGAATCATTGTTAGTGAATAAGATAATAGCCCATAGTAAAACTTTTTACATTTTTAAACAAAAAATAACTTTTTACTTTTTTTAGTTAAATATTTATTTAGGTAAAAATAAATTAAACTTTAAAATTTTTACATATATATAGCAAAATGGTTGAATAAAAAATAACTATCTTACTCACCACAAACTCTACAAGTTGATTTAAGATAATGCTATTTATTTATATAAGAATAATTAGGATAAATTATCCAATTGATCATCCGATTTTTAAGATACTTCATTTTTAGTAACCAAAAAAATCCAGACAATTTTGTTTCTTTTGGTGCAAAAAAAATGTTATTTTAATAAATGAGTAAATTTCCCAAATAAATTAAATAGGAGACTTGAGATAATCTTGACCTGCTTGCTGTAATAATAATTGTTGAGTAACCTGATATTAAAAATAAGGACTAAACATAAAATACCTTTCTAAAATGTTGAAATAATCAGAGCGCTGAAGGGACAAAATCTATCAGGTACTCTCCCACCACAGTTGACCAGACTCCCTTACCTCCAAGACATGTAAGTACTTCCCTTAATTTTCATTTTCATATAATTTATATTTCTTTTTATGCCATCATCTTTGCCTCAAATTAATTAAGGTTCATATGTGAGTTTTATTTAATTCTTTTTGACGTAATTTTATTTTGTACGATTTTTCACCCTATAAATTGATTCTACATTTTAATTGATGAGACATATTTACTGTAATATATAACACTTTTTACAGTGATCTCACTCGCAACTATCTTAGTGGCTCCATTCCTCCTCAATGGGGTTCTATGCAGCAACTCGTCCAAATGTAAGATTTTTTTTTCCTTTCATATTTCTATGGTTAAAATAATAAAATAATCTATTCATTGTTCAATTTACAAAGTTTGGATTAATTCCTTCCCTGTTTTATTGGACAAATAAATACAATATTGCAGTTCCCTTCTTGGGAATCGTTTAACAGGTTTAATCCCAGAGGAGCTGGCAAACATGAGCAGTCTTACTAGCTTGTGAGTTGCTTTATATATCGCGAGTTTTAGCCTAGTATTCCCAGTTTCATTCTATAAGATCAAATTTTCACTAGATTATTTTTATTAACGTTATTACAGCATCGTACCGATAAAACAAAAGTATTGTTTTCTATGTATTCTTAGGGAACCACCTAGATCCTCCTCATAGCAGCGAGTGAGACAACATCTTTAGCGGCATCTAAAGAGCACATTACCTTTGCTTTATCAATATAATGCTCTCATTAATTGTTTTGAAAAATTGTGTAGAGTCCTTGAGCACAATAGCTTCTCAGGAAATTTGCCTGCTGCACTGGGGAATCTACCAAAAATTGAGAGACTGTGAGAGGCTCATCTTTCTAAATTTGTTATATAAAGTGATAGAATTTTTTTATGAAATCTTCCATTTATTTCCATCTTTTCATACTCGAGTTTATTTCTTAGGTTTGTTTAATATCTTTCTCCTCTTGGTATTGCTAATTGTTATTGCTTAATTTGCAGGTTTCTTAATTCCAACAATTTTACTGGTGAATTGCCTGAAACATTTGCTAGGCTGACTACATTGAAGATTTTGTAAGCTTCATATTCACCTATTCTATATATTTCATCCAGAATTGATTCATGGTCTTAACTTCATGCCCATCCCTAAATTGTTTACATTCTAATTATGATTATTATGTTTATTCAACAGCCGGATCGGTGATAATAACTTCACAGGAAAGATTCCCGGTTTTATTTTCCAGAATTGGACAAACCTTAAGGAAATGTGAGAACTTCAATTAAATTTTTTTGTCATTAGAAATATTGTGCCTTTATCAATGATTTAAATGAATCC
This sequence comes from Gossypium hirsutum, assembly GCF_007990345.1. Classification (NCBI taxonomy): domain Eukaryota; kingdom Viridiplantae; phylum Streptophyta; class Magnoliopsida; order Malvales; family Malvaceae; genus Gossypium; species Gossypium hirsutum. The sequence goes on along the minus strand of NC_053437.1, from coordinate 4,805,030 downwards.
AACTTTGATAATGACAGACGTACTCTCGCAAGTGGTTTGAGTGGACCAATTCCAGACATTGGTTCTTCAGGAAACTTAGAATTTCTGTAAGTAATGAATCTTACCTTTCGAAGATTTCAACTATGCATATATATATATATATATATATGGTATAAACACTTAGGATATTGTTCGTTGAATATTTTGTTTACAGAATGATTACGGACTTGAATGGAGTTGAATCAACTTTTCCACGACTTAGTAATTTGTCTAAATTGGAATATCTGTAAGTAAAGCTCTGCTATAAGGATGAGATTGATTAAATTTAAGAGCATTATATTTGCTGACTTAAATAATGGAGTGTTGTTTGATTGTATTATAGGATATTGAGGAGCTGCAATCTCATTGGAAAGCTACCTACTTCTCTTGAAAATATGCCGAAGTTGGAGACCTTGTGAGTAATAGACCAATAGGTTTCATTTCCTAAGAAGAAAATTATCTCTTTCAATTTGTTTCAACCTATATCAGCATATATGCTTTATCATGCATGCATATATGTTGGTGCATTGAAATGACTATACAAATATTGTTGTTGTTCTAAGTTCTAATTGTACTTAAATATTTTCTTGCAGAGATCTCAGCTTCAACAAACTCAGCGGAGAAATTAAAATCTCTCTTCCAGATGTGAAACAATTGTGAGATATATATATATATATTTACACAGATAATTATCTGAGTTGTAAAAAAGGTTTCATTTTAACTAATACTCTTCCTATAGGACATCATCTCATTATAGAAACTTCATGATGCTCTTTCTCAGGTTTTTAACTGGAAACATGTTTACTGGAGCAGTCCCTCAATGGATTCTTAATACAAATAGAAAAATGTGAAATTCTCTTCCAAATGTTCAGTGACAACAACTTATATGCTCAAGAAGCTTGATCATCACACTAATATTCTGAACTATTCTGTTTGCAGAGATCTTTCATATAACAACTTCACAAGTACAGGTGGTGTTGATGACTGTCAGAAAAGTGGCCTGTAAGAAAAACCTAAGCTATGTTTTTGAGATTTTTTTTTCTTTCTTATTCACAAGTGGATCTTCGATACACTAGCTATGGTTTATGTAATATGTCCTCATCATTTATAGGAACTTGTTTGCAAGCACTTCAAGGATCAATAATTCGTAAGTGCTAAAAAACTATCATTTTCTTTGATCCACCTACAATTTTGCTCTTATAAATACAATGCCTAACAATTTTTTGGGGCCTATAATTATTTTAATAGCGGAGTTGTTTCATGTTTGGGAAACCTTAACTGTCCAGTGGAACGTAAGTGGAAATTTCATATAATGCTTAACGATGTTAAGTTCTAATGGCTATTTCACTTTGGTTGAATTTTCCTGCAATACTTATTGAATTATGGTTTCATTATACCTCAGCTTTGCACTCTTTTTATATAAACTGTGGTGGAAAAGAAGAAACTATTAATAATATCACCTATGAAGCTGATCCTGATAAAGTTGGGACTTCAACATTTTATCGGAGTACTACTCATTGGGCATTTAGCAGCAGTGGTATCTTTTTGGATGATCACACAGAGGAGGATGTATTAGTTTTGGAAAATAAACAACTTTCTTCTAGTATTGGTCAAATTTACAGCAACGCACGTCTTTCACCAAGCTCTTTGACTTATTATGCGTTCTGTCTGCACAATGCAACATACAGCGTGAGCCTCCATTTTACGGAGATACAGTTCACTGATGGTAAAAATTATGGCAGCTTAGGAAGGCGGATATTTGACGTTTACATTCAGGTATTTCTGTTCATATCTTCTTAGCTTTCCTTGCGTGTGAATGCATATATGGGAAGTTTGGTCAAATGGAATGGATAATTTGCAGGGAAAGCTGGAGCTGAAGGATTTCAATATTAAGGATGAAGCAGGAGGGGCTGGCAAACCAATTCTAAAGAATTTCACTGCAAATGTTTCGGATGGTACTTTGGAGATCCGTTTGCAGTGGACTGGAAAAGGGACAACAGTTATTCCCATGAGAGGAGTTTATGGTCCACTTATCTCTGCAATATCTGTCTTTGATCCTGGTAGGTTGATAGCTAGAGTCTAAATCTCTCATATTATTGGAAACTACCTATTCTTGTTCAACACCCTACTACTTTAGTGGCTTTATCACATATACTGTTATGTGTGAGTGTATGAACTAATTCAATGTTTACTATACTTATGCCATCTCAAGCTCGTAACTAACCCTTTATATAGTTTTCTTCAATTAGAGTGTTATCTCATGTTCATTGATAACATTTATATAGTTTTCTTCGATTTTAGTTTATAAACCTCAATCAGAAAGTAGGGGAGGTATCAGCGCAGTTGCGAAGGTTGCTATTGTGGCTGCAGCAGCATTTGCTACTTTCTTGCTTGTGGTTGGAATCCTTTGGTGGAGTGGATGCTTAAGACGGAGGAGTACATTGGAACGATGTATGTATAGAGAAATTAATTATGTCCGAAATTCGTGAGACATGTAATGACAATAAAATATACCTATCCCCTGCCTATTTTACCATTTATGCACCAAATAAGATTAGGAAAACAGAGATGTTAATTAGAAGCTATATTATATAATTAAATGTTTCTTATGTATTTGGCTTTGGTTTTTCGACAGATCTAAAAGGTATAGAATTGCAGACTGGTTCCTTCACCTTAAGGCAAATTAAAGACGCAACAAACAACTTTGATGCTGCTAATAAGGTTGGAGAAGGCGGTTTCGGTCCTGTTTATAAGGTATCTATCCTGTTCTAGCTACACATTCATTTACTGGTCACTTTTTTTTATCACTGAACCTGGTGTAATGCTTTTCAAAATGTAGGGCATTCTAGCAGATGGCAAAGAAATCGCTGTCAAGCAGTTATCGGCTAGATCAAACCAAGGAAATCGAGAGTTCGTGACGGAGATTGGCATGATTTCAGCTGTACAACATCCTCATCTAGTAAAGCTATATGGATGTTGCATTGAAGGAAATCAACTGATGCTTATATATGAGTACTTGGAAAACAACAGCCTTGCTCGTGCATTATTTGGTACATCTCGGTCACCTGATTTACTTTAACTCCCTTTGGTATTATCGACACTCACAGATATATAAGGACAAGTATGTTAGCATATCTGAGCTTTAATCTCTTTTATATTATGGTTATTGAAAGGTCCAGAAGAATTTCAGTTGACATTAGACTGGCCAACCAGACGGAAGATCTGCATTGGTATAGCGAGAGGTTTAGCTTATCTCCATGAAGAATCAAGGTTGAAGATTGTCCATAGAGACATTAAGGCAACCAATGTGTTGCTTGATAAGAATCTAGACCCTAAAATATCTGACTTTGGTTTGGCCAAGCTCGATGAAGAAGACAATACCCACATTAGCACCCGAATTGCCGGAACTTAGTAAGTTCCACTTCAGAGTCACTGTTTGCATTTTAGAAGCTAGATTTGATTTATCTTCTTAACTTTGCAGTGGCTATATGGCTCCAGAATATGCAATGCATGGACGTTTAACTGATAAAGCAGATGTATATAGTTTCGGAATTGTGGCCCTTGAAATTGTTAGTGGCACATGCAACACTAAACACAACCGCGTAAAGACAGAATATTTCTATCTTCTTGATGTGGTAACAGAACTCTCTTTCCTAATTCCATTATATATATCCATGTTGATAATTATGTTGTCTTAGCAAAATATACTGAAAGAGGCATGTTAAATAACAAATCTGACAATGATGTTACAGTTGTTATTTTGCAATTTCGGTTGATTTTCATAACTTTTGTTTGTGGCACTTAAATTTTTTGTTTCTAGGCTCATAGGCTGAAGCAAGAGGGGAATTTGTTGGATTTAATTGATCCAAGGGTAGCCTCTCATTGTAACGCAGGAGAGGCAATGGTGATGGTCGATGTAGCTCTCTCATGCACAAATCCTACTGCAGCGGCAAGGCCTTCCATGTCTATGGTGGTGAGCGTGCTCGAAGGCAGGGCATCTGTTTCTGACATACTCACGGATTCAAGTATTTATGCAAGCAAGTTTGATGCAAAAAAGTTGTACGGAAGAGTAGAAGGAAATGATGCGGAAAACAATAGCCAGGTAAAGAGTATGTTAAGAGATGGGTGTACAGACCAATTTATGCCAGGGCCCAACAACCAGAGACCCAAAACCCAAATTAATCATACCCCAAAACTAACCCAAATGGCCCAATACAACTGGCCCAAACAACCCAATGACCCAATAACCTAAAGCTATCAGAAAACCCTAATCCCCCTAACCCCATGTGCGTCGTACTCTGCCACCACCTACCACCGCCATTCGCCTTGTCACCTCAACTCTCTGCCACCGACCCACCACCATGCCCATTAAATGCCTGCAAAATCCAGAGAAAAGAGAGGATAGCAAGAAAAGAGCAAAAATAGAAACAAAATATGGTGAAAATCAGCTATAAAGAGTCGAATACCAATATTGTAACGCTCTCTCTTTTTTAAAAAAAAAACACCAGTGAATAAAAAATAGATCAAAAATTAAAAAAAGGTTGATTCCGGTTCCTTTTTTGTTCTTGCGTTTTTGTATTTTCTTTATTTTCCTTTTATTTTATTTTATTTTTGTTTTTGTTTGTTCCTGTACAATCTTTCTTAACGAAAAACGAAACTAAAAAAGAAAATACCTGTTGGTTTCGAAGGCCGGAGTCGGAGCCCTCCTTCGCCGTCATCGGAATCGAGCGGGGAGGGGCGTCTCTTCCTTTTTCTCTTGGTCCCGCGGTCGAGAGGGCCTAACCTTCAGGGATGCCGCGAAGGGAAGGCCGAGAGGCCCTTCTCGCGGCAACTCCGGCCACTGGCCAAGGTGGCGGCGACGGTGGTCTGAACTTGGGGGCTGAGTGGGGAAAAAGGAGAGAAAAGGAAGCTTAGGGTTTTATTTCAGATTTAAAAAAAAAGGGGCTGAAAATGGATAAAAAAATGTTTTGGGTTTAAATAATAAAAGGAGAACGGCGCCGTTTTGAGGCCCTTTACCCGCGTGCGACCCGACCCGCTCCAGGGGGTCCGCACGTTTTCGCGGAATGGGTTATTTACAACCCTGGTCCTTCCGCGTTTATGGTTCTCTTAATTTACTCCCTTTTCGTTTGTTTCATTTTTTTAATTTGGCCCCATAATTTAATTTTTTTTCAATTTGGTCCACTACAACGCAGCATTTTAGAGCTTTGGTTTATTTACTCTGTTGGTCCCCCTCTTTCAGCGCGCGTTACAATTTGGTCCCTCTTGTCTTCTTTATTTCGATTTCGCCCCGTTTTTTCATTTTTATTTCAATTTAGTCCGTGTTTTAGCAATCTTATTATTTTGTTAATTATTTTAATGTATTATCATTTATTATTATTATTATTATTATTACTATTATTATCATTATTAATTATTATTAGTTTTATTTTCCTTTTATTTATTTGGTACTATTATATTAATATATTAATTAGTTTTATATTATTTTCTAACTTTATTTTTATTCCATATGAATACATATATGCATTATGCATGTACATATTTTTATAATTCATTTAATATATACATACATACTCATATTTTTCATATTTTATAATTTATCTACATATCTATATATATATATATCCATATACATTTTTTCTTTCACGAATACATATATATATATCTTTTTTATTTTCTTTATTTATTTATTTATTTACATGTCTATTTTGATGCTTTAGTTTTTATTTGTTTATTTATTTATTATTGTGTATACATGATTGACTTGTCTTTTATATTTATTTATTTCATTTTTGATGATCGTTCGTATTATTTGTACTTACATTACCGAATTCATTATATTAACATCGTGTTTTATTTTTACTATTTTGCGTTAAATTGTCTTCGTTCAATGTATAAATTATGACTTTTTGAATAAACAAAATTTCATGTTTAGATTTGAGAAAGTCGTACCCTAACTTACTGGGTTTCGATTTTCGCAATAAATCTAAATGCCCGAATCTTTTCAAACTCAAGTTTTTAAACGATCTCGGGAATTAAGAAAAGATCGTGTCCTAACTCACTGGGCATGATCTCTTTTCTAAACCCGAGAAAATTAAATGTCTTTTTAAATAAGTAAATTTTTCGGCATGTATTCTCGTATCGGAAATTCGATACGTTGTGTCCTAACGCATTGGATATGACATGTCGTTTTCTCGAGATGAGGATTTTTTCTAAAAAATAATAAAGGCAATGTTTTGCAATTGGAAATTCGAGAAAATGTGCCCTAATGTGCTGGGTTTTGATTTCTCGTTTGACCAAATAGCCAAATATCCTCTTAAATCTTAATCCATGTTATTCAAGTGTTTTTTAGGATCGTATTTTAAATTTCTTTAAAGTTCTCAATTTTCGACACCTAGACATTAAGTAATCAACTAGGTACCAATTTTGGGCGTATCGAGGGTCCTAATCCTTCCTCGTGTGTAACCGACTCCCGAACCCATTTTTCTGAATTTCGTAGACCAAAATCGTTGTTTTAATAAAAATTAAATCGTTTATTAAAAACAACCACTTTTCGAGGTGACCCGATCACACTTCATCAAAAAAAGATTGGTGGCGACTCCTACATTTGATTTCATTTTTCAAAACCCAAGTCGGCCCCGTTTTTATCAAAAAAATGGTGTCAACAGCTTGGTGACTCCACTGGGGAACAAACACGAGAGTCAAGCCACGAGTTGATTAATTTTTGTCTTTTGTTAAAAATTGAAAATTTAGTTTAAAAGTATGATCCTTTCGTTGCATTTTGTCTATCATTTTTTTGGTCTTCAATATGTTTACTTTTTTGTTTAAGCCTTTTGATAGTATTGCACATTGCATTGCATGACCACGGGTCACACCCTTTTAAGTGGGAGTGAGAAACTACGCCTTCATGAGGTTTTCACCTCCGCATGGGATAGTGAATTGCTTCGGGGATACATCCGTACCTATGTCTTCATGAGATTTTCATCTCCGCATGGCCATAGGGAAATGTATTCCCCTGAACTGAACTCGGTCCATATGAGCCTATAATGGGTGAGGATCGAGGAATCTGCTGGTTCAGGTACCCTTACTTTAGAACCGAACCGCATATAATGAGCCTTAAGAGCCTACCCTAGGTAGAACCACACCGAATGCCTAGAGGTCATTCGAAAGCTTGGTTCAAATCTACAGTCATTTTGTTGTATGTTTGTCCGTTTTTGTTACGATTATCATTACTTCGGTTTGTAATTGCTCTATTGGTTTGAATTTTGATATATTTCTGTATATTGCATTACATAATCGCTCGATTATCCCCTTTTAAGTGGGAGTGAGAAACTAGTCCTTCGTGAGGTTTTAATCTCCGTGCAGAATAGTGGATCGCTTCCGGAATACATCTGTACCTATGTCTTCGTGAGATTTTCATCTCCGTGCAGCCATAGGGAAATGTATTCCCCTGAACCAAACTCGATCTGTATAAGCTTATAATGGGTGAAGATCGAGGAATCTGCTGGTTCGGGTACCTTGACCTTAGAACCAGCCCTTATATAGTAGACTTAGGAACTTAACCTACGTAGAGCCACTCCAAACCCCTAGTATCTACCTGATTAGGTACTTTTTGTTTTCTGTTTTCCTTGTTTATTTTTGTACTAAACCCTCTTATTGTGCTTTGATTATGATTACATCGCATCTGCATCTTAGGAAAGAGATATTAATTCAAGTTCGATTACTAAATTAGAAAGCTTGTCATGGAATATGAATTCCTTGATAAAGTGGAAAACAATACGACTTCCCGAATATATTCTGAGAAAGACGAGAATGGCGATGGAAGAGTTCGTGACCCTGCTTCGTGGCCTGAGAATTCAAGGCAATTGTCTAAGAGCCTTCGACGTTCCAACTCCCTTAAAGAAGCTGACAAGCTTCAGGAAAATGGGCAGATGATGGATTGCGACCAAGACCAGGAAAGTGAGCTAGCAGTGGAATCTATTGGAAATTTGTGAGATTATCTCAAACATACGCATAAAGAAGAAGATAGATGTTGTTTCTTGGAATATGAGGGTGAGGCCGTACATGTATTCGTTTTATGTAAAGGAATTTACTTTCTAGAAAAGTTTCCTAAATGTAATTGAATCAAAATCAATGTCTCTTTAGGCATGCATTTCATACATCTACATCGTATGCATTTAAATCCATCGAAAGAGTCTAAACGAGTAAATTTCTTTCAGCTAACTTGGAAAACCAACCAACCAAACACCCTTACGATATCCAAGCAAAGGCTAGAGAAATGGAACGAAGGTTGGAAAAATTAGAGCGAATGCAGATCCAGATGCAGGAGCAATTGATTAAATTTCAACAGGAGATGAGAGATCAAATGCTAGAATTAAGGAGATCTATGATAAACCAGTTCAACCAATTGCTAATTGGAAAGTCAAAAGAAGTGCAAGACCCGGTGGTTTACTTTGGGGTTAAAAATGAGGATCTTGTCTATTCCTTAGATTGTACTCCGACAAGTGCCCAGGTCCAGCCAGATGGGCGCCCACAAGGGGTACTCTTTACTATCGGATCCCAATATTATCAGACTAGTACATCGACACCAGTGAATTGCCTGACAGACGTAGGATCCAATTTGAGGAACGATTTAGCTAATCTTGTTGCTAATCTAGCCTAAATAAAGCAGATAAGGGTAGAGTACCCAGATACTATAAAGGCCCCAAGGAAGAAGAGGAATAAAAAGGATAACGCAGGCGGATATAACAAGGGCCACTCAAAACCAATCACTTTGGGCAGGCCAAAGACGGAGACCACTAGCCATCAAAGTCCTTTAAAGTAAGAATCTAAAGTGAAACCAGTTATTGAGAAGTCTTAATTTGCACCAAACCCAATGTCATACCAGGAGTTGTATCAGAATTTATTTGACACACATGTTGTCTCCCCTTTCTACTTGAAGCCTTTACAACCTCAGTATCCCAAATGGTACGACACAAATGCGCAATGTGACTATCATGCGAGAATTATGGGGCATTCTATAGAAAACTGCACTGCCTTTAAAAAGCTAGTCGAAAGGTTTATCAATATGGGCATTGTTAAATTTGAGGATTCAATCAGTACAGAAAACCCGCTGCTCAATCATACGGATAATGAAGGGAATGCGATGAATGAAGAAATGTTGGGAAATGTTCACATCAGTGCCAAATATGAAGAAACAACTGGAGAAGAGATCTTATTAGATGTTCGCCCTTCTAAACTTGAGAGTGTTCTGAATAATTAGACTGCAGAAGAGACACCTGTAGTATTTAGAGCTTACTCAGAGTAATATTCAGAACACACTTATTGCTTTTAGCCTAGAGGCAATAAGAACTCTTTTGTGAAATAGGATTATGTCTGAACGTCATTATGGAATGCATCTTTGCGATCTTTTTGAACAAATATTCTTTCATTTCTTATCAATGATTATTTTTATTCTTTTATTCTTCTTCCAAATTACCATTGCATTCATAAACATATTGTACAACTTCATATATTCTTTGTATATTCTTTTGTACTTACAATGATTCCCCAGATATCAATGACATGAGTGACACTGCTACAGACTTAAAATCTCCTTTTGAGCGAGATATGTGTTTAGATGGATCTCATGATTTTGGAAATGACATAGATCGTAGCTTATCTCCGGACTTAGTGAGGAGGTTAGAACAAGAATATAGACAAATCCTACCTCATAAGGAATCGTTAAGAATTGTGGGCTTAGAGAATATTAGAATTAACCTGACCGCAAAGACGAAGCAACACCTTATTGAGTGACCTCTAGGGTTCAAAGATGTCTTCGTATGATCATACCAGGATATGCCCCGGGTTAAACACCGATAATAAAACCTGCACAACAGTACGATGTCAGAAACTTGCAGTATGAACGATGTAATTCTTTGCCGAGGCAATGCCTTTCTCGTGGAGTCAGCATAGCTTTGCCCATTTGAAGTCGAATTTCCACCTCTTCAAGTTGTTGTTGGGTCCATCTTGATTAAATAGGAAGATCCAAAGTTTTTTTGTCGAAGTTGCGGCCCAAAAGGCTCAGATCAAAAAGGGAAGAAAAAGAAAAATCAAAATCAAAGTCAAAATGAAAATGAAAAAAAATCAAAAAAAACAAAAAGAAGAAAAAAAATCAAAATCAAGATCAAAATCAAAATGAAAATGAGAAAAAAGAAAGAAGAATGAAAAAAGAGAAATCTAGATGAAAAATCATGATGAAAAAGAAAAAGAAAAAGAAAAGGAAAGGCCAAAGCGAAAACCTACAAAGGGCCTTTGTGACCAAATGAGGTTTTGAGTTGAAAACCTGAGAAGGGTGACTCAAATTTCGAGCACAATGGGCCATGAACATCACCATTATCGAAGACTTCTAATGGGCATTGCTTCACTATTGAGATCATTAATTACTTCATCAAATGGATAAAGGCTACTGCATGCGTCAATGTCATCATATGCTGATATAGAATTCCAGAGAGGATGGTATTGAAAATTGTATTAAACATGAATGTCAGGACGATAGCTGAGGGCTGTAATCAGTTCAAAATCAGACACCACGGTTTGTCACTGTACTGCAAGACAATGGATTTCAAAAAAAATGAAAAATGATGAAAAATGAAAAATGAAAATGGAAAATGAAAAATGGAGAGGCTAAGGGGAAAACCCACAAAGGGCGCCTTAAGCCAAAGGGGATTTGAGCTGAAAACCCGAAAAGGGCAGCTCAAGTACTGATCGGAATGGGGTATGAGGTGATTTAAGCTGCCCAAATTTTGATCATATTGGGGCATGTGGTGATCTTGCTATACTTGAATCAACAGGAAAGGATAGACGACATCTTGGGGCATGGACAGAGCACTGTAGATCTCCTAAACACATATCTAACTCAAAGCGGTCTTCAGAAAGTTTGTACAGAGAAGTTCAAGCTGCGATATCTGGGGCTCCTAATTCTCATATTATTTATTATTCTTGGAATACCTTTTTCTTTTCCAAGATATTACATTCCCAATCAATTTCTTTGCCATCATTCTTTACTATTTTCGATAATTTATTCTTTCGAGCTATGCTCAAAACCAACTTTATTCTTATCCATTGTTATGACCTTTTTGCAAACATGTTGCATTGGAATAATGATTAATGGACTAATAAAACTTTCACAAAGGAAGTTTTGCATATTACTCTGAAAAGTTTCTAAATAATATAGGAGCCTGAAACAGGACCATTGTTTAGAGCACACCAAATTTAAAGGTTGGAAATTTGAGAAGGAATAGTCTAAATTTAAACTTTTTCTTTGGATTTTTGTTGCCAAATGCGTTGATTGATAAGACGCCATGTTGGCAACAAAGCTTACATAAGCAAGCAAGCAATGATCACCAGGCAAGAGGAAGAGGTTACCTCGGAGAAGAGAGCCCTCATCTGTGCATAAGTTTTTGGTACGACACCTTGAGAATGGTGTAAGAAACCAGAATGATTCAAATCCTGCATCCTTGAATTGTGGTAAGAGAGGATTGAGGAAAAGCCATATTTTTACCCTTGGATTATAGTGGGAGAATGATGGTATAAGTTTTGTGCCCTAATGAATCAAACTTGGAGGTTTACAGTGGGGGCAACCTGGCTAAATGTTTCTTTAGAAAAGCCAGTCGAGCAAGAAGGTGTTGTAACAACGTAGTCACAAAACCTTAATAAACTTCGAGTAATGACAACCAAAGCGGGATCATTCTCAGAAAAATAAAATTTTGCATTCATGCAAACACCATTCACACATGTCTAGTTAGGAGCATTTGATTCATTTTGATCATGCCATCCTAATCATTAGGCATAATTAGGTTCATTGTACATGCCATGTTCCCCAGAGAATAGATCAATGAAGTAGCAGATCTTGCCTTTCTACATTAATAGCGAAGCAGATCAAAAACAAAGTCTTGCCTCCATCGGTTGCAGTGGAGCTGGTTAAAGAAGCAAATCTTGCCTTCCTGCGTTAACAGCGAAGCAGATCGAAAACAAAGCCTTACCTCTATCGGTTGCAGTGGAGCTGGTTAAAGAAGCAGATCTTGTCTTCCTGCGTTAACAACGAAGCAGATAAAAAACAAAGCCTTGCCTCCATCGGTTGCAGTGGAGCTAGTTAAAGATAACAGATCTTGCCTTCCTACGTTAACAGCGAAGCAGACGCAAAAACAAAGCCTTAGCTCCATCGGTTGCAGTGGAGCTGGTTAAAGATAGCAGATCTTGCCTTCCTATGTTAACAGCGAAGCCCAGCGAAGCAGATCGAAAACAAAGCCTTGCCTCCATCGATTGCAGTGGAGCTGGTTCAAGATAGCAGATCTTGCCTTCCTACGTTAACAGCGAAGTAGATCGAAAACAAAGCCTTGCCTCCACCAGTTGCAGTGGAGCTGGTTAAAGATAGCAGACCTTGCCTTCCTGCGTTAACAGCGAAGCAGACCGAAAACAAAGCCTTGCCTTCATCGGTTGCAGTAGAGCTGGTTAAAGATAGTAAATCTTGCCTTCTTAAGTACTAGCGGAGCAGATCGAAGACGGAGAATCTTATCTTCCTAAGCAGTAGTGAAGCAGATTTAAACCACTAGTCCTATCTCCCTAAGCAGTAGTAGAACAGGTCGAAGATGGTAGATCCTATCTCCCTAAGCAGTAGTGGAGCAGGTCAAAGATGTTAGATCCTATCTCCCTAAGCAGTAGTGGAGCAGATCGAAGACGGTAAATCTTATCTTCCTAAGCAGTAGTGAAGCAGATTTAAACCACTAGTCCTATCTCCCTAAGCAGTAGTGGAGTAGGTCGAAGATAGTAGATCCTATCTCCCTAAGCAGTAGTAGAGCAGGTCAAAGATGTTAGATCCTATCTCCCTAAGCAGTAGTGGAGCAGATCGAAGACGGCGAATCTTATCTTCCTAAGCAGTAGTGAAGCAGATTTAAACCACTAGTCCTATCTCCCTAAGCAGTAGTGGATCAGGTCGAAGATGGTAGATCTTATCTCCCTAAGCAGTAGTGGAGCAGGTCAAAGATGTTAGATCCTATCTCCCTAAGCAGTAGTGGAGCAGATTGAAGATGGCAAATCTTATCTTCCTAAGCAGTAGTGAAGCAGATTTAAGCCACCAGTCCTATCTTCCTAAGCAGTAGTGGAGCAGGTCGAAGATGGTAGATCCTATCTCCCTAAGCCGTAGTGGAGCAGGTCAAAGATGTTAGATCCTATCTCCCTAAGTAGTAGTGGAGCAGATCGAAGACGGCGAATCTTATCTTCCTAAGCAGTAGTGAAGCAGATTTAAGCCACCAGTCCTATCTCCCTAAGCAGTAGTGGAGCAGGTCGAAGATGGTAGATCCTATCTCCCTAAGCAGTAGTGGAGTAGGTCAAAGATGTTAGATCCTATCTCCCTAAGCAGTCCACCAAAGGAAGCGAAAAAAAATCCCAAGCCACTTGACACGACAAAATTCTATGTCACGACACAACAGCAACGGAACTGTTGGGTTTTTGACAGCAGCAAAAGAAGAGAATAGAGAGCACAAAACAATGAAGCAAGATGCAAGAAATATTTTTACTTGCTCACAAATGTGCAGCAAGGGAGCTTATGGCTGATAGCTCATTTTGCTCATTCATTCAACTAGAAAAACAATACATTTATAGTCAAATACATCACCAAATACTACCTACTACCACTAAGTAGCCTAGTAACTTGATAAACATTGCTTGTACACATAAACAAGCCACCTAAACTAGTCATTTTGTTTCTTTTAGTTCTTTTATAACTTGATCAAGTTGGCTTGTAACTTGATATCTAAAGTTAGTAGATTTTTGGATTTGAATTTGATGGATGTAATAGCTGACATTATCAGCTTTGTTTTTATGTATTTCATAAGTTAGCTATTAGACAAAGTAGTGGGAGCAGTTAAGTGTTTAGGTAACTATTCAATTAACTTTGTAACCTCTATATATTTTCAAATTTTGAATGAAAAAGTGTGGATTCAAAAAAAAATTTGGTGAAAATTGGTCAACCATGCTGCTATGATGTTTTTGGTTAAGTGCATGCAGCTTGTAAACATGCTGCAACACGTATGCTTGCTGTAACAGCAAGGTTTTTTGTTTAGTTTCATTGTAATCAAACTAGTTGAAAATGAACAAGCTGATGACAACTTGATGCATTAGGTGTTGAATGACTAGTTTAGGTGGCTTGTTTATGTGTACAAGCAATGTTTATCAAGTTAGTAGGCTCCTTAGTGGCAGTAGGTAGTATTTGGTGCTGTATTTGACTATAAATGTATTATTTTTCTAGTTGAATGAATGAGCAAAATGAGCTATCAGCCATAAGCTCCCTTGTTGCACATTTGACTATAAATGTATTGCTTCATTGTTCTGTACTCTCTATTCTCTTCTTTTGCTGCTGTCAAAAACCCAACAATTGGTATCATGAGCCTAAGTCTTAGAGGGCCATTGATTTTACTTCCGCTGCTTGTTAAAAAGAAAGAAGCTGTCAAAGCACAAGCATGTCATTAAGGACTACTTGTAGAGAAGACAACAACAGCTCAACCCTGTGAGACTCCCAAACAAGCTTGAATAGTTGAAGGAGGAGTTTCAACGAAAGTATGTGAGCTTTTCGATGTGCAAGATGAAAGCTTAGCAAAAATATGCAAGCCGCAAGCTTAAGCTGCGAGCTTAGCGAGAAGTGCGAGATATGAGCTCAGCAAGTGGTGCGAGCTTATCTAAAAGTGAAAGCACTATATAGTTGCGAGCCTATTGAAGACACTAGCTAAAGACAGCAAGCAAAGTGTGAGCCTGTCAAAGTGTGAGCCTATCAAACTGCAAGTCGAAGTGGCAGACGGTCTAAATGCAAGCTCGAGTGGGTGCAAGCCAAAATGGCAGAATAAAGGCAAGCAAACTATACTCACGAACTGTTTGTGCAAGAAGAAACAGGATTGTAGTGAACAAAGGAACAAAGCAAGATGTGTTGTCAACTAAGGCTGTGAATGAGGAGAATACATCATTTGATGAACAAATCTTTGGCACAAAAGACTGGGATAGTCAAGTGTGTAAGTCAGATTTGGTTGAGAATGAAGCCAAGGTTGAAAATGAATTGCTTGAGCAGAGCTAGCTTGAAACAAAGAATCTAAGGACTACCAAGCTTAAAACTTGTGAATGATTTGTATTTGCAGCATGGAGTCCAAGGAGGAGTGGTGAAAATTGGCCAACCATGCTGCTGTGATGTTTTTTGCTTATTGCTGCTACCATTGTTCTAACAGGAACAATATCTTAAAATAATAGTCTCTTCATCACCCCCCATTGACAGCAGCTTAGGTCACTCATTTAGCATTCGTTAGCAATGTCCCCTTCACCACCAATCATAGAAAATGCTACAAATATTGCAGTCCCTGCAACAGCTATACCACCTTCTAAATAGGACCTTTCGGACCCTATAAGTATCGAGTCAACTACTTATACGTCTCAGCTACTGCATTAGGAGAACGAGGCTACATAATACTATGCTTTAATGGGTAAACCTAATTATTTTTCCATTTTCACATGAATTTTTTTTAATTTATCTAAGGTTTTACTCTTGTGGTGTATTAGGTACACATACTCATTTGAAATAATCATCAATAAATGTTACATAATACTTATAACCACCTATTGCATTGATGTTTATGAGGCTACATACGTTAGTGTGCAAAAATTTTGGAGGTTTCAAGGCTCTCGTTCCTTTTTCATTACAAGATCACTTATTCATCTTACCTTCCAAACAAGATTTACATTGTGAAAGATCAACTTCCTTAAGCGAATTTAAGGTGTCATCTTTCACAAATCCAGTGATTCTTTTTTGGTTAATATAACAAAGTCTCAAATGCCAAAGGTACGTCTTATTAGAGTGAAAAATTCAGTAAAGGAAATTAAGCTTTTAGCGACGTTTTTAGTGGCATTTGGACCAAAAATGTTACAAATATTATACGTTAGTGGCGCTAACCGAAAACGCCAATGTTTGTCTTGTTTGGTTTTGGTTCATTTTTAGATATGTATATGTTATCGATTTTATGCATCTATGATAGTTGGATAATGCTTGTATTGATGTGCCATTTTGTATTTTTTAATTCATTGATTCCATTTTATTTCTGTTCAAGCTTCCTTTTGTTGTGTATAATTTTTACCTCCTTGCCTATGCCAAGTTTAAAATTGTTGTGATTAGAGTGATGTTAATTTTTGGCTTTCATTAACCTAAGAACAAATGATATATCCTTTGGTGCTGAAGTTCTGTTTTTATTTCTAAGGTTTTTTATACTATGTTGGTCGAATGTGTTATAATTTGACTTATCATTCATTAATGATATCTTTAAAATTGATAATTTTTTTTGCCAATAAGAATAAGGTTTTAGAATTGTCAATTTGTTTTTTTAAGGGTTAGTAATTAGTCTTGGCTGATCTAAGTTTAAGTTCTCAAGACATCCTTGCATCTCCATTAAATTGGTTTTGTCAAACCTTACCCACTGGCCGCTGTGTCTGTATTGTCTGTTTTTAGATTCCTTTGATTTGTATTGTTAATATAGATATTACCTCATTGTTATTTTTTGGTCCATTCATGTGGAAATTATTTAATGTTATTTGTTCATTCAAGTTTTTCAAAATATTTGGTGTGGTTTTTCTTATTTTGTACTGGTCCTTCTATAGTATTTTTTTTAGTTGGTTTAGAAATATATATTTGATTTGATTACAGATTTAAGTGATATTACCAATGAATATTTTTGGATTCAAAATAAATTATGTTTCACTTGCCTAGTAATGAATTATCTAACATGGATTGTTGATTCTTTGTGTTTATGGGCATTATCTTTGTTTTTGGTTATTATTAGTTTCTCTGGACCTTTTTGTTTTCTTGAATCTTGCGATTTGTTCATTATCATCTTTGTCATGGTTCATGGATTCTGGTAAGCTTTTCACTTTGATAAGGTTAGCTATTTTGATTGCACTTGCATGAGTTATTGTGCTTGTTAGGATCGTCCCGATTAAGCAACAAGTAACAAAAATAGCGGAATAAATTGAGAAATTGAACACACAAATTTAACGTGGAAAAACCCTTCCAAAGAGGATAAAAAACCACGGGAAAAGATAATTTTACTATAACGACAAAAGAATGAAGATTACAAAAGATGGAGATAAAACTAAACCCCGAAAACCCGAAAAACAAAGAACCCTCAAAACGTAAACATAAAATTCTCTGAATGTGTTATGTGTAATGATCCAAATTTGAGGTTATCGGAACAGTGGTTTCGGGACCACAAATCCGATGAGAAAAATTTTATTTTTCTTATATTTTTATGGTCTACAATTTCACAAAATGATTTCGTGAAAATTTCGTTCGAAAATTTCGACGTTTGGGCACTCAATTTAGTCAAAAGGACTAAATTGTAAAAAGTGCAAAAGTTGAGTTCTACATGTTAGAGGTGTCCAATTGTTATGAAACTTTAAATTGGAGGTCCTTATATGATAATTATACCATTGGTAACTTGGTAGACAAAAATGGACATGAGATAAGTGAAATAGAAATTTTTAAGTTAGGGGCAATTTGGTAATCTAGTAATTAAAATGAATTAAAAGGGAAAAAGATGGCAAATTATGCTCATCTTCTTCATATGAACGAAATCAGCAAGGGGGGAAGCCATAGTTAGGGTTTTCAAGCTTCCAAGCTCCATAGTAAGTGATCCCAAGCCCCGTTTTTAATGTTCTTTACGTTTTTGAGATCCCGGTAGCTTAATTTAGCTTATTCTAGCAATAATTTAACCTAGGGTTTATATTTGGAAAAATACCCATAGGTGAAAAGTGTTTATTTTGATTTTTTATGATAGAATATGAAGCTAGAAATTATGTTAAACAACTTTTGCTAAGCGATTTTAAGTGAAAACGAGTAAAACGACATAATCGGTAAAAATACCTAATGTTCATAAGTACATGTTAGAGTGGGAATTTGATGTTGCCATAGAAGGGAAAAATGTTCAGAATGTTATAAAACATAAGAATAAGAGATGAAGTTTAATTTCCGAGCCTTGGGGCAAAAATGTAATTATGTAAAAGTTTAGGGGCAAAATTGTAATTTTGAAAAAGTTAGAGTCGAGGGCTGTTTTGATGAATGTGATTATTAAATAAGTTAAATTTACTATTTTAGATCAAGAAGTACGAAACTCGAGGTTAGACAAAGGGAAGAATAAAGTTGAAGACTAAGTTGGTGAATTTGGCTATAATTGGTACCGAGGTAAGTTTACGGTAAATAAATACAATATTTCAATAATTATTATTAATATTGTTATTTTCCAGAAATTATGCATTTATTTTATGAATTTATTTAATGTTGATCCAAGTATGAAATGATAGAGAATTAAAATTAAAAAGTCCTGTTGATACATAAGGATGGTACTGGATGTGAATGTCATGACATTTGGGCACCAAGACGAGAGGTCCCATGTAAGACCATGTCTGGGACATGGCGTTGGCATCGAGATGAGAGGTCCCCTATAAGACCATGTCTGGGACATGGCATGGGCACCAACATGAGAACATCCCATGTAAGACCATGTCTGGGACATGGCTTTGGCATGTTATTATCAGAAGAGACTCGAGTATCCTTATTGTTCCAATGTAGCTCAACGGGCTAATAAGCGAATCATATTCATGAAAGTTCAGTTTAAAGCATAAATGGCAAGCTCAGGTAAGTTATAAGAGTTAAGAACTTATTATACTATCAATTGATGTTCAACGATGCAGCAAGAGATGAGTAAGTTATGCACACAAGTATTCTAAGTAAACAAGTAAGAGAACTAGTATGAGATTAACTAAAGAGTAAACTAGAGATATAGACATTGAGTTTAATTATTTAAGTTAAATATTGTTATTTATTTGCTAGTAAACTTACTAAGCTTTATGCTTACGTCTTTTATTTCTCTTTCTCTTATAGTATTACAAGGCTACTTCAAGGATCCTAAAGAAGTCGGAGATCGTCCACACTATCAACCACAACTGCTCGGTATTTTATGTCGAAACACGTTTGAGTTATGGCATGTATAGGGATTTAGTTACTCTAAATGTTTGTATTTATGATCTTGCTAAAGAATGATGTGTAAGTATTTGATGATGAATGGTTGCTAAAATGGTTAAGTATGGAAGTGTTTGTTGTTATAAAAGTTTAGGTGATAAACTATGAATGGAAATCATAAAAGGGTAAAATTTTGCAAAGAAACAGAATTCAGACAGCACTGTGACGTGACTTTGAAAAATCACCTAGGATGGTATAAAATGAATTAGAGGATGAATGATATTTGGAATTAAAGCTTGTTGAGTTTATTTTCATGGAAAAATAACAGTGTAGCAAAAGGAAATTTATATTTTAAGATATGTGAATTTTAGTGAGACAAGGTCAGAACTGTTTTTGGAGTCCCCTGTTCTGAGTTTATAAAATAATTAAAAATTATACAAAAATGGTTATGAGTTGAAATTTATATGCTTAGATTCCTTAATGAGTCTATTTTCTGTAGGAACAAGTGGGAATAGCATATGAAAATTCTACAGTGAGAAAACTTATTTTTAGTAACAAGAGGTCAGAATAGTCGAATGGTGAAATAGGGGAGACTTTAACAAATAAACTGTACTAATTGGCTGAACCAAAAATTCTAAAAATTTTATGGTAGGAAGATATATGAGTCTAGTTTCAAGGAAAATTTGCGGAGTTAAATTTTGAGTTCCATAGCTCAAGTTATAATTAATTTAGTGACTGTTGCGCAGTTGGACAGCTTTGCTGTAAATAGTGAAAATAATTTGCAAAAGTAAATTTTTATGCTCCGAATTAGTAAGATAAGTTAAGTAATGCCTCGTGCTCGACTCCGGCAACGGTCTCGGGTAAGGGGTGTTACATTATGAGTTCTAATCTAATGGATGTATTTACTAAGGTTGTAAAAGAGCCTATTTATAGGCTAAATTCATATGTCAAATAATAATAAAATAATTTAAACTAATCAGTGTTTGACTAAAACAAATAAACAGAGTTTAACTAAAAGATTATTTCTCAAATTTGACTGAAAATAGGAGTCATACTTAACAAATCTCCACCTTGACTCATATTTCCACAACGCCATCTTTGCCAAAGCCCGCCACGAGCCTATCTTGAACTATGCAGGGAATTAACTGAGTCGAATCTGTGCTTAGAAACTGGAAGACTTCTAGCCTTTGACTTGTACACTACCAAATCAAAACTAACCCGGGTCTGATTTTCATGAACACAATGCCCTAACTTTTCAAAACCTGCATCCAAAAGAGAACCTTTCTTCAATGAAACGGTCATACATTTTTCCCTCCTATGACCAAGTTGCCTCCGCTCCAAATGTAACAACCCGGTTTGACTCTAATCGGAATAGTGGTTTCGGGACCACAAATCTGAATTAGAAAAAAATATTTTTATATTATTTTCTGTGTTTATTATGTGTGAATTTACTAGTGTGAAAATTTCGTGCTTTAATTTCGCCGTTTGAGTGTCCGATTAAATAAAAGGATTAAATCGCATAAAATAAAAATTTAATGGTTAAATATGAAGGTGCCTAATTGTTGTTGTCTTTATAATTTAGAGGTGTTATGATGCAATTAGCCACTATGTAAGTTAGTGGGTGGCAAAGGACTAATGTAACCTTATTATATATGTTTTATATATATATTAGTAAAGGTTAATATAGTAAATTAATAATAATGTTAATATATGTTTAATATAACAAATTAAAAGCCATGTTCTTCATCTTTTTTTTGGCCGAATTGGGAAGAAAATAAAAGGGTTTAAAGCTTTGTTTCATTCTGCACTTTCAAGCTTGGATTAAGGTATGGATTTTGTTCGGTTTTTGATGATTTTTATGTTTTTGAGATCGTTGCTTCGAGTACTATCCGACCCATGCTTGAATTTTTGATTTTGATGAATATTTTGAGCTATGCCATTGATGAATAATTGTGTTTTGTGATGTTTGATAATGAATAATGAATGATATGCTTTAGATTAATATGTTTTGTATTGGAAATTTTGGTGAAATTGAGTAATTAGGGTTAAATTGCAAAAATAATATTTTTAGAGACTAAAATGTGAAATAAATGAAATGTGTGGACTTTTATGAAGACAAGGAGCATTCAGCCCTAGCTTAGTGTGGGCAAATTTTGTGTATTTTGTGTTTTGTGCAAAAAGGACTAAATTGCAAAAAGTGTAAAATGTTAAGGGCAAAATGGTAATTTTCCCATTTATGTATTTTTATGTTCTTCATCTTTTTTTTGGCCGAATTGGGAAGAAAATAAAAGGGTTTAAAGCTTTGTTTCATTCGGCACTTTCAAGCTTGGATTCAGGTATGGATTTTGTTCGGTTTTTGATGATTTTTATGTTTTTGAGATCGTTGCTTCGAGTACTATCCGACCCATGCTTGAATTTTTTATTTTGATGAATATTTTGAGCTATGCCATTGATGAATAATTGTGTTTTGTGATGTTTGATAATGAATAATGAATGATATGTTTTAGATTAATATGTTTTGTATTGGAAATTTTGGTGAAATTGAGTAATTAGGGTTAAATTGCAAAAATAATATTTTTAGAGACTAAAATGTGAAATAAATGAAATGTGTGGACTTTTATGAAGACAAGGAACATTCAGCCCTAGCTTAGTGTGGGCAAATTTTGTGTATTTTGTGTTTTGTGCAAAAAGGACTAAATTGCAAAAAGTGTAAAATGTTAGGGGCAAAATGGTAATTTTTCCATTTATGTATTTTTGGACTTAATTGACTGTTTTTATGAATAAAAAGGTTAAATTTGATTATGTTTAGATCAAGAAACGAAGAAAACGGATTTGGATCGGGGAAAAACGAAAGTAATCGAATAGTCGATCGTGTCCGCTGATATCCGAGGTAAGTCTATTAGCAAATTCATGTTATCAAATCAATATATATATATAAGTATATTTATTTTATAATTAATGAGCTATAACTAAAAGTATAAAATTGATGTTAGTTGATGTGTGAATCTTATACATATATATATGATGTTCGAATAGGTATGTATATAAAAGTATAAATTTTTGGATTCAATTAAAAGTTCAGATGTTATGGTTGTGTTTATATAATGTACGAATATATATATGTGTGTAATATATATATTTAAATTCTTGATCTTAATTGAAGTATGAATGTTATATAAGTTCATAAAAGATTCGAATATATTAAGGTAAATGCATGTATAATTTTTGGTTTTTAATCAAAGGTATATATATATATATAATATTTATATATATGTGTGTGTGTGTGTGTGTGTGTGTTTGGATCGAACAAGCACGCATATACATGTATGATACCTTATATGGAGTTGAGTATGAAATTAGGGATGTATATATTAGATTCGAATATGTATGAGTATACAAGTATAAATTCATGTTTTGATTATAAGTATGTAATTATATATGTAGATGATAGACTCAAATATATATAAATGTATTCGGTTGAATCATTGAATTATCAAGTTTGAAATTGGTGATTTGAATCAGGTTATAAACCTAGCAGGCTAAGTGCCGGTGATCTGAATCAGGCTATAAGCCTAGCAGGCTAAGTGCCGGTGATCTGAATCAAAGGAACAAAGTTATTAGCTTAGATTATTTTAATATGTTCGAATGTGAAATGTATATTATTTAAGTATAATGGAAGTTAAATATTATGATGGTAGTAGTTGAATCTATAATATAAAGATATATATATATAAATGTAATCGGTTGAATCATTGAATTATCAAGTTTGGAATTGGTGATTTGAATCAGGTTATAAACCTAGTAGGCTAAGTGCCGGTGATCTGAATCAGGCTATAAGCCTAGTAGGCTAAGTGCCGGTGATATGAATCAGGTTATAAACCTAGCAGGCTAAGTGCCGGTGATCTGAATATGTTAAATTAAGTGATTATATGCATTTGATATATATAAATATATAAATGATTTTGGTTTATTTTAACTTAATGATGGAATAAGTATAAGTATATATATATGAATTTTTGCTTATGACTTACTAAGCTTTAATAGCTTAATGTGTGTTGTATTTGTTTACCTTTGTTTTATAGATTTTGGAGTCGCGTTAGGAGCTCGGGGATCGTCAGCATAGTCTATCACACTATCGACCGTCTTTGGTATTTTATATATTTTGAATTCGAACCTATGGCATGTATAGTCTAGTTAATATGTTTAATTTTGGGATATGTGATTATGAGCCATGCGAAAATGGCTTACTCATTTTGATTAAGCTTGGTTTTATATTTTTGATCTAATTGGTATATATATAATGTTTAAGCTTATACAAATTTCGGTTATTTATATGGAAGTGTGATGTGTTTAGTATATTTGTTAATAGTTGTATAAAATAGTTATATTTAAGCCTATTTCGAAAATAATATGTGTATTATATGTATATGATGTATTGTGTATATACTGCCCAATTTTTGTGTATAAGAGCTGTCCAAACAGGGTAGATTACTTAAGTTTGTAATATGTAGTATAATTAGTAAATTAAAATGAAATAAATGCTTGGATAAATGTTTGATTTATGATATCAAATTTTGATTAGGTAAATGATAATGAGATGGATGAATTGTTGAAACGTGGTTAGTAAATGAAATTTGATTAAAGGTGCATGTTTGATTTTAATTGGTTATGTGATAATATATATATGGAATGGAATTTTGTGGTTGAGTTAAAAATAATAATAATAATAATTTTGGGTAAGATTTTGATCGGTAATGCCTCGTAACTCTAATCCAGCGACGGACACGGGTCGGGGTGTTACACCAAATGAGTTGACTTCGACTCTGTAACGGATGAGGGACGTCCGATTTCACCGATCACTGTAGAACCTTCCAGATTATAAAGACTGCCAGTTCTTTTACTTTTTAACAAAACGAGAGCTCCACGAGATACTTTAATGCCGTTTGACTCGATGTTGATTCTGCATCCTTTCAAGTCTAAAATACTGAAGGAGATGAGATTCTTTCGTAAATCAGATACATACCTGACATCTGAGAGTGTCCTAATCATCCCATCGTGTATCCTAATTTTAACAGTACCAATATCAATTACCTTACTAGATGAATCGTTTCCCATGCGCACAACTCCACCTTCAACCGAACTGTATGTGGAGAACCATTCTCTATTGGGACACATGTGGAAAGAACATCCCGAATCTAGGATCCACTCGGACGTGAGCTTGGAGTTATCGCTCGTTGACACTAACAAGAAATCATCACCGCTTTCATCGATCAAATTAGCACCAGCTACATCTTCCTCGTTACTCTCAGCAGCTCTTTCATTTCGCAGTTTATAACAATCTGCTTTGACGTGACCTAACTTTTTACAATAGCGACACCTTTTGTCTCGTTTATTTGATGCTACCAAAACGGAAGCTTGCCTATCTGCCTTGCTATCCAAATGAAGCTCATTGTCGAGTTTATCTCTACTCAACAAATGACCCTTCACATCTTCGAACGAGATTTTGTCTCTACCATAAATCAGGGTCTCCCTGAAAGACTTGTATGAAGGGGGTAAAGAGCACAATAATAGCATAGCTTGATCTTCATCATCAATATGAACCTCAACGTTCTTTAAATCATTTAAAAGAGTAATGAATTAACTGATGTGATCTCTAAGAAGCTCACCTCCGTTCATGCGAAACGTAAATAGACGTTGTTTCAACACTAAACGGTTAGCCAGAGATTTAGTCGCATAAAGAGTTTCTAACCTTTTCCACAAGGCGGATGAGGTCTTCTCTATCAATACCTCCTGTAATACCGTATTCGCGAGACACAACTGGATTGCAGACAAGGCATTTTCATCAAGCTCTTCCCATTCTGTTTTATTTAGATTCTCAAGCTTTTTCCCAGTAACAACCTTTTTCAAACCGGATTGAATTAGAATTGCCATCATCCTAACTTGCCACAGATTGAAATTTGTCTCACCATCGAACTTTTCAATTTCAAACCTTGTTGTTGCCATATCTGAATGGGCTGATCTTTTAACTAGCTCTGATATCACTTGTTAGGATCGTCTCGATTAAGCAACAAGTAACAAAAATAGCGGAATAAATTGAGAAATTGAACACACAAATTTAACGTAGAAAAACCCCTCCAAAGAGGATAAAAACCTCGGGCAAAGATAATTTTACTATAATGGCAAAAGAATGAAGAGTACAAAAGATGGAGATAAAACTAAACCCCGAAAACCCGAAAAACAAAAAACCCTCAAAACGTAAACGCAAAATTCTGTAAATATGTTATGAGTTCTAATCTAATGGGTGTATTTACTAAGGTTGTAAAAGAGCCTATTTATAGGCTAAATTCATATGTCAAATAATAATAAAATAATCTAAACTAATCAGTGTTTGACTGAAACAAATAAACAGAGTTTAACTAAAAGATTATTTCTCAAATTTGACTGAAAATAGGAGTCATACTTAACAGTGCTTGTATCTTTATTAGACAAGAATGTTTGTTTTTCCCCCTTGTATATGGAGGGTTAAAACATTGTATCTTTGTGTCTATGTTCATAGGTTTTGATGCGTCTAGCATTGGTACGTTAGGAAAGCTGATCATCCCTATGATGACTTTCTGTTGAAGATAGTTCCCATCCAACCAGCTTCCCATGCAAAGGTGACCATACAGAGAACGTACTTCAAGCAGCAAACTAAAGCTCTCTTGTTCCATTTAGTTTCTTTAATGAATGTTTTGTATTTTTAGTTTGAATCAAACTTAGTTGGTAGCTGCATTTTGATGTAATTAGGTGATGAATGACAAGTTTAGGTAGCTTGTTTTTGGTATTCAAGTAAGTTTATCAAGTTACTAGGTAAACTAGTGGTGTTAGGTATAAGTTTAGGTAGTAACTTGTTAATTTTGAGAATGTTAACTCATATATGTAATGACTTTATGTCTTTTGTCAAGTTAATGAAGAATTTAGTTCATTTTCATCATCAAATTCTCTCTTCTCTTTTTTGTTTTTCCACTTGCAATTTTTCTTTCTTCTTTGATTGTTTCTTGAGCAAGGCTCGACACTTGCTATCCAAGCAAGATCAAACCAGCTTACTCCTGCCCTCAAACACCAACAATTGGTATCTAGAGCTGTATTCTTAGTGGACCTATTGTATCAAACCAAGAAAACTGAATGGCTTCCTCAAGTTTTTCACCAGCAGCCCCACCAGTCTTCAATGGAGAAGGCTTCCACATATGGCTGGTAAAGATGAAGACTTACCTGCAGGCCTTTGGTCTGTGGGAAGTTGTGAACACAGATGCTGAGCCAGCACCACTGAGGGCCAATCCCACAGTAGCTCAGATCAGACAAATGCTGATGAGAGGACCAAAAGGCACAAGGCCATGTCCTGCATCCAGAACTGTGTGTCAGATGCCATCTTCGCCAGAATTATGGCCTGTGAGACTCCAAAACAGGCCTGGGACAAGCTTAAGGAGGAGTTTCAAGGCACAGAAAGAACAAGGCAACAGCAGTTGTTGAATTTGAGGAGAGGCTTTGAGAATCTGAAGATGAGGGAAGAAAAAATAGTGAAGCAGTATGCAGATAGAATCATGGCAGTGGTTAACAGCATAAGGCTCCTTGGTGAGCACTTTGATGAGGCAAGAATCGTGGAGAAAGTCCTCTCCACTTTGCCTGAGAGATATGAGGCAAAGATATCCTCATTAGAGGACTCAAAAGACCTTGCTAGCATCTCTTTAATTGAGTTGATTAACACTTTCTATGCTTAGGAACGAAGGAGAGCTAGCAGAACTGAAGATCACTAGGAATGTGCATTTCAAGCCAAGGCCAGAGAAGCCTCAAGCACCAATGCTCATAGAGGCAAAAAGCTTTGGAAAAATAGGCCTAAGCCTGATGCTACAAAGAGCAGTGACCAGCCCTGCAGATATTGCAAGAGGCCAGGATATCCAGAAGATAGATGTTGGTTTAGGCCAGATGCTGTGTGCCAACACTGCAAGAAGAAGGGTCATGTTGAAAGGGTCTGCAAGAACAGAAACAAGCCAAGGCAGAACCAATTTCAGCAGTCAAAGGTTGAAGCTCGTGTGGCTGAAGATAGCAGTGATCAAGAAGAACAGGTTTTTGCTGTTTCTTGCTTAGCTGCTGAGAAGAAATGTTCAAAAGGTTGGTTAGTGGACAGTGGTTGCACTAACCACATGTCACCAGATGCCTCCTTGTTTAAAACCTTGGATAAAAGTTGTAAAACCAAGGTCAAGGTTGGAAATGGTCAGTTCATAAGGGCTGAAGGAAGAGAAGAGGTGCTGATATGTACTCCTACAGGCAACAAAGTCATTCCAAATATGCTATTGGTG
The DNA here is from genome assembly GCF_007990345.1 of Gossypium hirsutum. Taxonomy (NCBI): domain Eukaryota; kingdom Viridiplantae; phylum Streptophyta; class Magnoliopsida; order Malvales; family Malvaceae; genus Gossypium; species Gossypium hirsutum. Next base: position 4,777,655 of record NC_053437.1, on the reverse strand, counting down.
CCTGAAATTGACAGAAACATTCTCAGCATAGCTCAATTGCTTGAGAAAGGTTATTCAGTTGTGTTCAAGGACAAACAGTGCCACATTGCTGATCCAAGTGGATTAAGCCTTATGACAGTCACAATGACTGACAAAAGCTTTGAGGTTCATTGGCCAAATGACTCAAAGTCAGCATACATAGCCTCTACAAATGATTCCAAGCTCTGGCATCAAAGGCTTGGACATGCCAACTTCAGGACAATGGCCAGTGAGGGCTTGGCTGAGAACTTCACCAGCTCAGTGGAGCATGATGATGTGTGTAAAGTTTGCCAGATGGGGAAACAGGCAAGACTGCCATTTCCTACAAATGCAGTACGGAGAGCTACTGAAAGACTACAGCTGGTGCACTCTGATGTATGTGGCCCGATGAGGACTGAATCACTTAGCAAAAACAGGTATTTTATCCTCTTTGTTGATGATTTTACAAGGTTTTGTTGGATTTTCTTCTTGAAACACAAGTTTGAGGCAGCTCAAGTGTTTGTGAAGTTCAAAACTGCTGTAGAAATAGAAATAGGTTACAAGCTGAAATCGAAAAGATCAGACAATGGCACTGAATACACTTCAGCTCAGTTCCAAGCCATCTACAATGATGCTGGCATCAAACACCAGCTTACGAATGTGTACACACCTCAGCAGAATGGGGTATCTGAAAGGAAGAACAGAAGTCTGATGGATATGACCAGATGCCTTTTGTTTGAGAAGAAACTGCCCAGGAACATGTGGGCTGAGGCAGTAAACACTGCTGTCTATCTTCAAAATAGCCTTCCCACTAAAGCTCTTGCTTCCAAGACACCTTTCGAGGCTTGGTTTGGATTCAAGCCTTTTTTGGCACATCTGAAGGTGTTTGGCTGCCTGTGCTATGCACAAATACCAGCAGCAAAGAGGGACAAGCTCTCAAAAAGGGCTCAACCAGGTGTCCTAGTGAGTTATAGCTCAGTCAAAAAGGGTTACAGGATTCTAGATCCCTTGACAAGCAAAGTTCAGGTAAGCAGAGATGTTATTTTTGATGAAAAGGCTTGCTAGAATTGGGAGAAGATTGAGCCAGAAGCAGTTTTAGAAGACCCGGTGCCTAATCAAGCTGAACTTGAGCAGCTTGGTCCTGAAATGGATGTTGATGATGTGCCTGTGAGAGGCACAAGGTCCTTGGATGAAATCTATGAAAGGGCACAGGTTGCTATAGCAGAACCTAGCAGTTTTGAAGAAGCTGAAGCAGCTGAAGGCTGGAAACAGGCTATGGTTGATGAAATCAACATGATTGAGAAGAACCAGACATGGGAGTTGGTTGAGAAGCCAGCTAACAAAAAGACCATTGGTGTAAAATGGGTCTATCGAGTAAAGTACAATGCAGATGGAAGCTTAAACAAACTGAAAGCCAGATTGGTTGTGAAGGGTTTTAGTCAGAGATATGGTCTGGACTACATTGAAACATTTGCTCGAGTAGCCAGACTCGATACAATCAGATTGTTGGTTGCTGTAGCTGCTCAGAACCAGTGGATAATCCATCAAATGGATGTGAAGTCTGCATTTCTCAATGGTTTTTTTGAAGAGAAGATATACATTGAGCAACCTCCAAGATTCACAATGCCTGGTAAATAACATTTGGTGTATAGGCTAAGAAATTCCTTGTATGGCCTGAAACAGCCTCCTAGAGCCTGGTATGCTCGAATTGATTCATACCTGGTCAGTTTGGGATTTGAAAGGAGTTCTAGTGAGCCAACACTCTATGTTAAAAGGAATCAAGCTGAAACACAGCTCATTGTGTCACTCTATGTTGATGATTTATTGGTGACAGGAGGAGATAGAATAATGCTGCAATACTTCAAAAGAAAAATGATGGAGATGCTTGAAATGTCTGATCTAGGTAGAATGAACTACTTTATTGGAATGGAGGTGAAGCAAACAGCAAAAGGAATCTTTCTCAGTCAGAGTTCCTTTACTATGAAGGTTCTGGATAAGTTCTCTATGAAGAACTGCAAGCCAACAAGCACACCAATAGTTGTTGGAATGAAGTTATCGAGACAAGGGAGTGGTAAACCAGTTTGCGAGACAATGTACAAGAGTCTCATTGCAGTCTGTTGTATTTGACTGCAACAAGACCCGATATCATGTTTGCTCTTAGTGTGCTATCCAGATTCATGAATTGCTGCAATGATCAGCACTTTCAAGCAGCTAAAAGAGTGCTGAGATAAATCAAAGGAACTATTGATGATGGTGTGTTGTTCGAAAGGGTTGAAAACATGAAGCTGATAGGCTATGTTGATAGTGACTGGGCTGGATCATGTGATGACATGAGAAGCACATCTGGATATGCATTTAGCATTGGCTCAGGCATGTTTTGCTGAAGTTCTAAGAAGCAAAATTTAGTTACACAATCAACAGCAGAAGTTGAATATGTTGCTGATGCATCTGCAGTGAATCAAGCCATATGGCTTAGAAAAATCCTAGCTGATTTAAACCAAAGTCAAGAAAAGGCAACAGAGATTTACTGTGACAACAAATTTGCTATTGCAATTGCAAAGAATCCTGTCTTCCACGGCAGAACGAAGCACTTCAATATCAAACTGCATGTTATAAGGGAGATGGAGCAAGCTCATGAAATCGAGCTAGTTCATTGCAATTCGGAGGAGCAAATTGCAGACATCTTTACCAAGGCACTCAACGTGTCAAGGTTTGTAAAATTAAAGATGGAGCTAGGTCTTATCAGCATGGAAACTAAGGAGGAGTGTTGAAGATAGTTCCCATGCAACCAGCTTCCCATGCAAAGGTGGCCATGCAGAGAACGTACTTCAAGCAGCAAACTAAAGCTCTCTTGTTCCATTTAGTTTCTTTAATGAATGTTTTGTATTTTTAGTTTGAATCAAACTTAGTTGGTAGCTGTATTTTGATGTAATTAGGTGATAAATGACAAGTTTAGGTAGCTTGTTTTTGGTATTCAAGTAAGTTTATCAAGTTACTAGGTAAACTAGTGGTGTTAAGTATAAGTTTAGGTAGTAACTTGTTAATTTAGAGAATGTTAACTCATATATGTAATGACTTTATGTCTTTTGTCAAGTTAATGAAGAATTTAGTTCATTTTCATCATCAAATTCTCTCTTCTTTTTTCTATTTTTCCACTTGCAATTTTTCTCTCTTCTTCGATTGTTTCTTGAGCAAGGCTCGACACTTGCTGTCCAAGCAAGATCAAACCAGCTTGCTCCTACCCTCAAACACCAACACTTTCCTTTCTCCTAGTTTCCTTCATTTTTTAATCAATTTGGTTTTAGTAATTTTAGTTTGCTAGATTCTCTCTATTGGAGGAACCAAAGTTTATACATGTTTTTGTTTAGGTAAAGTTGGGCTTGTAGATTCACATATTTTCTTTCTAAATCTCAAATAAGGATATGCTGCAAGAATCTAGTTGGGAATTACTGCTTGAGAATGATAACTTTTCTCTGATTTTATCTTTTTACTTGTCTCTGTCCTATTTTTAATCCCTGACATTTTTTGGTGGCCGAGAGTGCTTGATGCTTGATATTTTGTTTTCAATTTCTCTCTACAGAAGTGATGAAAAACACCCCAACGTGGAGATTTAAGTCATCAGCAAAGGTTTCTACTAAATCACAAGGTAGATTTCACTAGCTATACTGTTTTTGTTATGCTGGTGTATAGAGCTTTTTTATGCGGGGGTATTCTTAAAAGAAAAAGAAATATTTGAAGTGGTTTTTGAGTTTATTATCATTTTTTGTTCAACATCCATTGTATTTATGTTGTGACAGGTAAAAGCAAAAATGGCAAGAAACCTACACCTGAGACTAGCAGGGAAGAGATTCATGAAGTAGTTGTAGATATTCTAAAAAAAAGTGGACTTCAACACTGTAAGTGTTATCTTTATCTTCTGTTTAATTCTTAGACGAAATGATTAAATTTAGGATATTTAGTTTTCTTGTCTGATGCAGGCAACATTATTTGATATCCTTCGGCAACTAGGTATGTTTTACCTTCAGTCATTAAAAATATTTAAGTTACAATATTGATACTTCGACTCTTAACTAATTATAAGATTTTGATAATCTCAGGTATACACTTTGACTTGGATTTAATACACAGAAAAGCTGATGTGAAGGATATCATTACAGATATGATAAATAACATGTCTAATGAGGATGGGGAAGGGGATGAAAGTGAGGAGAATGCTGATATAGGCAGTGGTGCTGATAAAGATGATGATGGAGATGATGATGCCTAGTTCTCACTTGAGAGGAAATTATATGACTAGTAATTTATCTCTCTGTCTAGGGATTTGATTTGCAATTCTCAATAGAATTATAAAATTGTAGTCATTTAAGATGTTCAATAGGTGGGATTGTAACATATGAGGTAGTTACTCTTTTGTAGTAACTTATTGTAGTATGCTTGTAGTTGAAGTTTCTCATAGTGAACATCATGTTGTTTATTCGGCAGAAGTTTCAAAGATTTGAGTTTTAGAAGAGAGTATGTACTGTAGTCATTAGATTGGGTTTTCAAAGATGGTTATGTTAACATTTTGATCAAACATTATGAATAGTTCTCTTGTTAATATTTTTGAACTCAAAAACAATTTAAAATGTGTCCATTGTTTGGTCATTTAAATTTTTTATGATCAGTTAAGATAAGAATGTAAATGAGATGATTAAAAAAGAAGTTGAATTTGATATGATCTTTAGCGGCGCTTCTACTAAAAGCACCGCTATAGAACATGATCTTTAGCGGCGTTTTTCCACATAAACACCGCAAAATTTAACGGCATTATCTTTAGCCGTGGTTTTCTCGGCGCTTATTGAAACACCGCAAATTGTTTTAGTAGCACTTATAGGACCAAAAAAGTGCCGCTAAAATAGAGATTATTAATATTATAGATAAATTGTTGTAGGTCTTTTATTTGAAATTTTAGTTTCAAGCAGCGTGTACATCTTTGGTTTGATAAAATAAAGATTATTTAATATACATCTATTACAGATAAGTTTATGATTTATAAATATTGCAATAGTATTATTAAAAGTCTCAATCAAGTCATTTTTAAATAAATATGTAACAGAAATAAAGTTTCTTTTGAAACTTGATACATAGAAAACATTTTTTAAATAATTTTCCAAAAATTACTAAAATAAATATATACTTTTCTCATTGCTTCAGTTGTCACACTTGTCTCATTTCGAATCTGTAACAATAGGTTCTTATTTATAAGATCTTTCATCTTATCAAATCTTTGTAAAGAAACACACATGATTAGTAATTCCAGAATCAATGACCCAATGGTCTATTGTATCTTTCACTAAGCAAACTTCTATCATAAAGAGATTCATATATTTTCCCTTAGTGACTAGGTAATCGTTTCGCTCTTTGTAATTTGACTTGAAGTATCCTTTCTTACATAGAGTTTCATACATTTTCCCTTAGTGATTAGGTAATCATTTCACTCTTTGCAATTTGACTTGAAGGGTCATTCCTTACTACAGAAAAGATGAATGTTAATTCAAAATTATGTCTATTTCAAAAAAAAAAAATTATTCTTTAATTTTATTTTTTAACTCTGCTAAGCAACAAATAAAAATTATTTATTATAATAAAAATTTTTATCTTTCCTACTAAACACACTATAAGAAAATATTTTTAATATTTTTATTTTTCTATTCATATTTCTATTTTTTTTTGTTTTGTTTTGTTTTTTTAAAAAGAACTTCAAATAAGATGGGTGATAAGTATTTGGGAAAGTATTATTTTTAATATATATATTTTTAATTTTTATATTGATTTTATTATTTATGTTCAAAATTATAATATCATTTTTAAAACTTCGACCTACATCTTTCCTTAAAGTTGCAAATGGGTCAAAACTCATTTTCATTATTTTCATGACATATTTATATTGAATTAAAATTTTATAATGAACATTTACTTTAGGAATAGAACCTAGAAATTTCCAAATAGATGTCCCCATGGTCTGTCCGCCACGTGTCTAATGGGAAGAACATTAATATGTTTAGTTGCTTTTAACTTTTTGTATATTTAAAAGATTAGTGTTATACTAGGAATAATATAAATTTTAGCCCCAAACTTAAAAATTAGATTCACTTTGGTACCTATATTTCTTTTGGTCCCTAGATTTAAAAAAATAAGTTTAATGATATGACATTATGAGATTATGCCACATCATCACTTGAAAATTTAAATTTTTATATAAATTTTCGGGTGATGATGTGCTACAATTTTAGAATATCACATTCAATAGTTAAATAACTAAATTGGTGGTTGAAGAGGTCAGACCATTAGTTTTCGATTCAACCAGTTCAACCAGTTTAATCAACAGATCAAAATAATAAAATAAATAATTAAAATTTTATAAAAAATTATTAAACCATTTCAACATGTTCAACATCGATTTTCACTTCACTTTTCGATTTTTACCAATTTTAAGAAGTTTCTGAGTTAATTAATTCAATCCATTTGTTCGAACTATTATATTGACCAATTTTTGGTTTGTCTGATTTGGTGATATTCTAGTAATATTGATCATATCATCAACTCTTGACAAAATTTAGTTGCCAAGTTGAAGGACCAAAGTGAACAAAAAAATAAAAAAATCAAAATAGACCTACTAAGTTCAGGGTCCAAAAACTATATTATCCCTAGTATGGAAATATATATTAAATAAGATTTATTTTTTAGAAAAAAATAGGAATAAAAACTTTTCGCAATCAGTAACAGCTGCATGTGGAGCTGCACATGGGATTAGATTTCAACAATTAAAAAAAAACTGTTTATTAGTTAGATTTAGAAGAATAATCGAGAAAAGTTATGGGTAGTTCTAGGTATTATATAAAAAATATATTTAAATATTTAAATAAATATTTTCTATTAATATTTATATATTTTAATAATTTAATATTAATATAAATAAATTTTAATTAATTAATACCCATAAATGAAGACATATATAGGGGGGTTTATTAATGAAATAATTTATACATTTATTATAATCACCTTTAAACTTCTAATTAATTAAATTGAAAGTCAAGTTTAACCAAATAATGAATGAAATTACAGTACTTAGTAAAGGTATAAATTAATTAAAAAGAAGTAAACAAGCAATTATATGGTCAAACAGCTTGGATTCTGCAATTTTCAACCAACCAACTTGTGTCATTTGTGAATGAATGAATTAATTAACAAACAGTCCAAACTCTTGAAATTTAGATTTGATGGAAGTAACCTAAACTAATGCTGAAAAATTTATGCCCTTATCTGGCTGCCAGCCAATACTAATAAACACAAAGCGATTCTGTTACCTTATTTAAACCTTGAAATTAAAGCACCCTTTTTAAAAAAAAAAAAAAAACAAAATTATCTTATATAAATGCAGAACCTTCAGTGGCTATATTACCGTCATTTGCTTATGCTTTCATGGCTGCTTTGCTTGGTTTTCTAGGTTACTGCCATTGCCTTGCTGCTGTTTTACTTTCTTTAGCTATAGTTTTAGTTCATGGAGATATTCACAGCAGCTTTAACATGGGGTATGAAGTGAAGAGAAATGAAGTGAAAAGCTGTGATTTTTTTCAAGGAAGTTGGGTTTTTGACGATTCTTTTAACCCTCTTTATGATTCTTCGAGTTGTCCCTTCATCGGCGGTGGCTTCGATTGCCAGAAAAATGGCAGACCTGATCGGAATTACCTCAAGTATAGATGGCAGCCTAATGACTGTGCACTCCCCAGGTAAAGTTATCTTAATCCTTTCCATTTTTTTTCTCTCATTGTTTTTTTCTTATTTATAAATACAACCGGGGGCATATGCAAATTTTGATTGAATCTATTTTTTTTCTCATCATTAACGTTAAGGGACGATTATTTTTAATGCTTTCAATTTTTTTTTAATTTCATGAAATTAAGGATACCAATAAGATTATAGCAAGCATGATTTAGCTATTACTCTGTTTGGGTCAATTTTGATTTTAGTCCCTCTACTTTGTTTAGATTTATGTTTTAGTCCACTTGCTTTAATGTGGTATAGTTTGGTTGTTTGTTTTTATAATGTCATCACCATAAACTATTACTAATTAAAATATTGATATGAATTTTATCTTGAAAATATTTCATTCAAAATAGTTATCCGTTCTAACCATTTGGATTAACTAATGGTATTTAAAAAATTGGAGTGATTAAATTATATCAAATTCAGGGGTGAAGCCAGAAAATTTTTTTAGGGGGGCCAAAATTAAAATTTATATTTTTACAATAGTAAAAATGTAATTTCTCCATTTTAATATCTATATCTTTATAATTTTTAAAGGATTAAATCAAATTTTTATCATTTTAAGGGGGGGCCAAAGTACAATGTTACCTTTACTAATTTAAATTTTTATAAATTTTAAAGATGCCTAAGTTGAAAATATTTCATTTTAGAGGGGCTGGCTACACACCTAATCAAATTAAAATATAGGAATTAAAGCCCCAATTTGAATATAATGGACTGACCAAAACCACAATTTGACCCTTTTTTTCGTGGGAAAAGAGAGAAAATTTAGGAATATAATGGAGGGAGATCTTGGTTTGAACATGTGATTATTATATTAAGGATTGTACCAAACATTGACCTGTGCTACATAAATGAAAGGCAAAACAACACATAGATTGGTCTTCTGGTTTGGTTATTAAATGTTTTTTAAAGTTTGTCACTTGTGAAGAAATTAAATTATGTCTATAAAAAAATGTTGTACTAAAACAATTATTTCATTTAGGAGATGTATCTAAGGAAACGTCATATCAAGAAGAGTGGATTTAGGGTGGTCCTAAGGGGGAAGTTTATTTATTTATAGAAACATAGTATTTTATTTTTATTTAAAAAATTATGATTTGTTCTGATTATTTAGTGTATTAATACAAGAAAAAGCTTAATTATTACGTAAGTATTCAAATAATTTGTTATGACTTAGAATTAAGAAAATAAGTAAATTCTTGTTTTAAAAATAAATCATGTGATTGATTAAAAATTAATACGAGCTATTAGAGAGTATTTGTAATCATAATATATTCTTATTTATGTTATTGATGAAAAATAATTTCATTTCTAAATTTTTGACATTCACTATCTCTAATTTGAATATATTTTGCTGAAATTCGATATTAGGTTCAATGGAATTGATTTCCTGGAGAAATATACGAACAAGAAGATACTTTTTGTGGGGGATTCATTAAGTAACAATATGTGGAGATCACTCATTTGCATGCTACATTCTGCAATCCCAAACCCAAACTACACATTTGCTTCAAGAGGCCTGCTCTCTACATTTTCATTGCCGGTATTGTTTCCCAAATTCATTTTACTTGCCCAAAATATGTACCAATTGATTCTCGTCTGCTTATAGATATCAAGTTTGCAAATTTTTTTTTAATTTAAAAAACATTGCAGGACTATGGGGTATCAGTTAACTGGCTGAAAAATGGGTTCCTGGTGGATATGGCTTATGAAAAAATTGGTAAAGTTTTGAAGCTTGATTCAATCAGTACTGGGCAGTTGTGGCTTGGAGCTGATGTCTTGATCTTCAATAGCTACCATTGGTGGACTCACTCCGGACGCTTTCAATCGTACTTTCTTTTCCCTAAACCAAACACACCCAATTGCCACCTCTAATATCTTTGAATAAAAGAAATCGTAAAAGTAGAAAAAATAATAATTTGTATTTGGAGTAACATTGGTATTGTTGCAGATGGGACTACTTCCAGTATGGAAACAAGACAGTGAAGGAGATGGATCACATGGAAGCATACAAGATTGCAATGACAACATGGGCAAATTGGGTTGATACCAACATTGATCCTTCAAAGACTAGAGTCCTCTTCCAAGGAGTTGCTGCTGTTCATTTCAAGTAAACTTCTTAAACTTCTCATCCCCCTCAAGTATTAGCCATGACTTCAACTCAATTTTCATTCACTTTGCTTTGGTTTGTAGTGCCAAGGAATGGGGTGAACCAAGCGATAAAGGTTGCATTAAACAAACAGAACCATTGAAAGGGTCAACATATCCAGGGCCCCCTGTGCCTGGGGAAGCTATTCTAAAGACTGTTTTGAGTAAAATGACTAAGCCTGCCTATCTACTTGACATTACTTTGCTGACACAGTTAAGAAAAGACGGTCATCCTTCTATCTACGCCAGAGCCGGCCCCAAGCTCATCGATTGCAGCCATTGGTGTCTTGCTGGTGTGCCTGATACTTGGAATCAACTATTATATGCAGCTTTGGTTCAGAGCTAAGTTATTCTTTTCCCTATAATGTGGGAGAAAATTTATCAACTACTTAACAACCACATTGGTTGTTTCTTATGGTAAGGGAATCAAATTTTAGTTACAATAAAAACAAATCTTTCTTTTTTCTGAATATCTAAGAAAAAATAATCAGCTTCTGCAACACCTGCAACCAGTCTGGTTGCTAGCTACCAGTCAGATGAGCTAGTAATAACCTAGCTTCATCGTCACAGATGCCAAAAGGAGCCATTGCAACCAGGATTTAGTCACCAGTAAAAACTAATGAAGTTTTATCCCAATTTAGATTATAATCATTAAAATTAAAAGAAATAAATGATGAATTATTTGATTAGTGAATCAAACAAACTTGGTTCAATCCCAAGAAACTGAAACATACATCATAAATAACAATCAGAGTTTAGCATCCAACTTCAGCTCAAGAAAGGTAAGATTCATTTCAAATACCTCAACAATCAAAATATAAACAAGTGCAGCATGCTGTCATGGAGAGCCAAAGAAAGAAGCTCATACTCGGAGGACCAAAAACATGAGTAAATGGCAAGCAGGATGTGAAGCATTGCCTGCGCACTCTCAAGCCAGACCCTGCTTTATATTTTGATTATCTCTGCTTCTGAACCCTCTTGTCCCGTATTGGCAGCTCAATAGGCTTCTGGGCATCGTGTGGATGGTCTGGACCCTTGTAAACCTTTAGGTGGTTAAACAATGCTCTACCAAGCTGAGGAAGGCAAATACTAGTGTTGGGTTAGGCAATAATTGATGTTGAACATCATGCATGGTATACGAAAGAAACAGCATATTGTTTCCTGGAGTAAACTTCTGAAACAGATTGGAACCAATGGATTCATTGTAAAAGCCAATACAAGTCATTGTAATTATTGCCTTGAATTAGATTTATTCTCTTTTGTAAACCTTAACACATGAACTCTAGTAAGAATTATCATGATTGTATTCACAAACTGAGGTTGCTTAGCTGATGTCAAATTGTTTACCATATCCTATTTTCTTCATTTCAAAGGTTGGCACATGGAACTTTGCACATTACATAGACCATTAACAGAGTTCCTCAGATTTCAGGGTTAATATTCTTTCAGCACTAGTACATTTTAGACTCCTCCATCATCCATGACTGTAACGGGCCTTTTTGCTGTCTTTATTACAAATGTAAAGCTATTTGTAGAGTACCTAAATCACCAAGTTCAAGGCAGTGGGCATAGAAAGCCCACAGTAGGTTTTTTTTCTCATTCTTGATAACACCCAGTCAGTGAAAACATGATACCCGAAGGCCAGTCATATTTGGAAAATTCCTAGTAAGTTTAAACCGCATGAAAAGCGTAGCAGTAGAATGAGAGTCAGACATGCAAAGAAACCAGGCACACATGATACAAATAGATAAATTCCAAAGGGTTATGAGGATTTATTATCCCTTTAATAAGCAAGCTAAATTATTGATATAAGGGATGGAAAAAATTATATCCATATACCAATTCATATTTAAAGTTATATGTTCCAGATTCTTCGTTTTCTCTAAAGTTCTTGTGTCCTTCACCTATGTCTAACACATTCGAACATGGATATGGAGATATAGCCTTCTAAATATATGGAAAATACTTAGAAAAGGTTGAGCATAACTAGCACATACCTATATCTGATACAGAAACCAAGTCAGGATAACATAGATCTACATATTATTAGTCTTTAGTTTGAAACCAATGAACTTACCCTTCCTTTAGGAAGCATACCACGAACAGCATGCTCAATAATTCTTTCAGGAATTCTCTGCTGCAGCTGGTTGAATGTTTCCACTTTCATGCCACCTGGTCTTCCTGAATGCCTCCTGTAGAGCTTTTGTGTCCTTTTCTTTCCAGATACAGCAACTTTTTCAGCATTTACCTATTGAGTCAAAGTAGACCAAAAAATTTTAGGATTTATAAAACATAAAATAAACATATTGTAAGAAACCAGAAAGTAATACCAAAGCTCCCTCCCCTAAATTGCCAAATTACTATAAGGTGAATTATGATCCTTGAAGCAACCATATCTTTTTTCAGAATATATAGGCAACCAGATCCATACCAATAGCTACAGGTTTCTAGAAGAGAAAATTTGTTCATACAATAAAACTGCAAAATTATACCACTCAATCCAACTCTGTTACATTTTCTAGGGTCTGATAATAAGGCACACAATTTTTTAAGAAAGGAACTTCCAAAGAAACAATAAAACAAGCACTTTTTATATTAGTATCCTTGTAAAAGAAATTGCTCAGACAAGTAGTTTATCATGATGAAAAACAATGCCATCATACTATTATCCAGATATACAGAAATAAGCACTCAATCAACCGTATAGAAGCATTTTCAAATTTCATGTCTTCAAAATTTCTAGTATAAAGAATTTCCCATGATGTAAAGCATTTCATAACAGTTGAGTGATCGGTAAGACTAGAAGCAAACTCAACACAATATGAAATAACCATAGAAAAGGAAAAAGAAATGACACACAACATCATATAACTCCGAAACCTATGAGCTTACACACAGATTTGCTTGAGTTCCGTTTCAATCAACTTCTTATATGTAGACACAAAGAACATCAAAAGCCCCGATCAAGATCCATAGACTTGCACTACTAATAGCAAATGCAGTCAACCAAAAAAAGCTTTAATTTTGCACAATAGAACAGATTATAACCCAAAGAACGTGAGCAATTGTAACATGTAAATTTCAGAGCAGCCAACAGTTTCTCCATAGTCCAACCTCTTTTCAAGTTTCAACACCAAACTAGCAACAAACAACATAAATGAGTTCTTATAAAGAAAACAGCTCCTAAATTTAGTCTTAACAAGACACCTAATGACCACAAAAACCACATACCACTATCACAAAGGCTCCCATATCCACACTAGGAGTATAAGTGGCCAAATTCTTTCCACGAATATGCACGGCAATTGTTGATGCCAGTCTTCCCAGAATTTTATCCGTAGCATCAACAACATACCATGTTTTTTCTGTATTTATGTGATCTTTAGCTTTGGGATACCATGTGTTGTTCCAAATGTCCTGCAAACAGAAAGAACATGACCCGAAATAAGAAATCAGTCATACTGAAAAGCAGAAACTAATCAAAACACTGCGAGAAGCAGATAGCATATGATAAACGATTCTGAACGTGAACGTAAACCTGCAATAATAATTGTGGAAAAAAAATGGAAAGTAATGTACACCATTAGAACAGAAATTCCCAATATATATTATCTGAAACTAATAATTTTCACTTAACAGAAATTAGAAACACCCAATTTTACAATCCCGAGATGAATCTAATGGCTAAAGTTTCCAAGCAGAAGCAGAAACCTCTACCAAGTCTTGTTCAAGGTTCAAACCAACAAAAATCCAAAATTTTCAGATAAAATTAATAACGTAAACAAACAAAATTAAATTAACCTACCTTCCATTCAAAACCAGAAAAAGCTTTAACGAAGGAAGAAGAAAATAAAAAGGAGAGAAAAAGAGAGAGTCTTTACAGGGCCATCAGCCTCGGATTCTTCGAACATCCAACGTTGGTTTTCAGGGACAAGAGAGAGGTCCTGGCAACAAACCCGGAAATCTCGTTTAGAGAAAGACAGTGTTGTTGGCAGAACAGAGCCAGGTTTGGACAATGCTGCTACAGGGAAGAACCCAAGAAATGAGCTTTGGTTACTGGGAATAGTCTTTTTCAAAGAACCAAACGAAGTTCTCTCTGAAGAAGAGAAAATGGTTGAGGTTGAAGCACAAAGGATAGCCATTTTCTTTGGTTTCACCTACTGCTTCACCGTTGCTGCTTCTATGAACTACTTAAGACATCGGATAAGATGGGCTTCTTCCGTTTTACATTCACTTTTTCCCAGCACAGTGACACTACACTTTACAGTTGACAGTAATTCAGTTCCCCTCGCTACCTAGCTTAGACCAGAGTTGGATTGGCTTGGGCCTACAGTTTTGAAAGATAAACCCAAAATCTTCCCGTTAGAGACTGTATTAATGGATCGGGTTGAGATTAGGTTAAATTTAAATATAATATTAATATGTTTTATGTTTATTTTTAAATATATATTATTTTAAATATAATATTTTATGTATTATAAATTAAAAAATATAAAAAAACATAGTATAATATATATTACAAAATTAGAAAAAAGAATGATTTGAGTCTAATCTGAGTTTTTAATCTTCAATACTAAGTTTAACTCATATTTTAAATGGATTTATTTTTTAAAATTTAATATTTTAAACCCTCATAAATTTCAAGCAAATTTTCAAATTTAGACAAATAACTGAATTTATAAATAGATCTATGCAAAATAAGAAGATATAAATCCAGTTTAGAAACTTAATATTTTTTTATTTTTTTATCATTTTTAAAAGGAGATGATATTTATTAAAATTGAGTGACCCGAATCATGATGTTTCGATTTTACTACACTCATTCTATTAGAATATTGTTTTATAAGCCTATAAATAGACATGGTCTACTTTTCTTGTAATCATTCGAATTCCACATAATAGTCTACTTCTCTTGTAATCATTCGAATTTCACATAGTGAATTATCTTCTCTTCTACCTGTGGTTTTTTTCCCGAAAAGATTTCCACGTAAAAATATGAGTATTTTTTTTTCTTTCCTTTTTTCTTTGTGATATATTGTCATTATCGACATTCTATTTTTCACGATATTTTTTCAATACAAATATTTGACATGAGGAAGGAGAAATGATAAGTTTGAATCCTTATTATCAAGGTGTTTGGTAGAGACTCCAAACAAATGATGACATACTTAAAGTCTTTATTTGTTCAAAAAAAAATTAATGAATATGAATTAACAACTCAACTCAAGCATTTGATGAAATGGATTAATCCATAATTTCTTTTTAAAAAATATTTGAGTACATTATGAAGTAAGAAATAAATAAATGCCAAATGCAATAACAATTGAGATAATATGTTAGTAATTGCATAGTTTATAATGGTTTGTAGTGCATGTTTAGGAAGGGGATTAATTTTTATTATAGGATTCACATACATCATTATAACTATACATTTATCTATGTTAATCTTGAATTTTTTTTAATTGAATTTATGTTCCATTAACGAAATTTAAAAAAAAAGGTTAAAATAATATTTCATTCTAATGAGAATAGAACATAAAAATAGTTTAATAAGTTCTAAATACTTTTTAACAAAATAAACTTACAAAAAGCTATTCACAATAAAAATGTACTATCCCCTTCTTTTTTCTTCTCTACAACAAAATTTATTTTAAGGAAAACTACAAAGATAGTCACTTTTGTTTACCTCATATTACATTTTAGTCACTTACGTTATCGTTTTGTTACGAAATGGTCACTCTACCATTAAAATCCGTTACCTTCCTAACGGCAGTCCTACGTGGCAGCCCAAATGAGTTTTAAATGCCAACTTGGATGTCCAGTTGCTAAGATAAAAATAGGTTTTTAATTAAATAAATTTAATTTGAACTATCACGTAGGACATTTAAGTTGATATTTAAAATCCATTTAGACTACCATGTATGACTACTGTTAGAGAGGAAACGAAGCTTAATGGTAGAGTGACCACTTCGTATCAAAACGATAACGTAAGTAACTAAAACGTAAAATTTCAAACATAAATAACTAAAATATAATCTGAAGTAAATAAAAGTGATTATTTTTGTAGTTTACCCTTGGTTTTATTAATTTTCTCTTAATAGCGGCATTTTGTTGAAACTAAAGTACATTGTGTTATATATATATATTGTATCATGTATTTTATCAACAATTAATAAATACATTTTTATTACTTTATCAATAACCATTACTTTTTTGAAAATATATTAATTAAAAATTCTTTTATATTAAAATTTTATTTTATATTATTTTTATTTTTTACCCACATAATAAGTATTGTATAAGGTTAATATTTATTTATTTGGGCATTTAAAATTTTAAAATTAATGATGGAAAATATATATAACTTGATACAAGATTTCAAAAAGGTGAAAAGAGTGATGGGAGTTTGGAGTGGTTCACTTGAGTAGGGTGGAGAGCTATTACTGATTAAGATGAGGAGGAGAAATAATGAATAACTCCCATGGTGAAAGAATGAGCTCAAAGATGTGTACAGTGGTCGGACAGTGAAACAGAAGAAGAATCTCCATTGCCTCAATCTATGAAGTGATAAAGGTCTTTAGTGGGACTCATGATATCAAGATATATAACTATTGTCTCCTCTCCCAATTAAAATGGAGGTTATAAAATGACTTTGTCTTAGAATGAAAAGTAGTGGTAAGGTTTTCGTGTCATAAGTACTTAGAATGAACACCAGCATCGTAGGCATTGAAATCATTCATAAGTACTTAGAATTATACCAACACTGAAGGTAAATCAATCCTTTGAAATTAAGCTTGCCTCAAATGGGAAGCAACTGTTCAATATTATATTGAGTATGTTAGGATTGATTATCATAAATAAATAATTAAAAAAGGGTAATATGGATATCACCTTTAAGAAAGTGTGAGAGTTGGACTATGAAGAGCCATATTATTGTGGAATGAATCTTTAATGGAAGGGTGAGAGAGTTGTACCTTTAAGAGTCGCACCCTTAATGGAATGAAACTTAAGAAGATGTGAAAGTTGTATCTTTAGAAGTCATGCCCGCCCTTAAATGGAATGAATCCTTAGAAAGGTGTGGGAGTTGCACATTTTGGAGTCGTACCCTTAGTGAAAGGGTGAGAGAGTTGTACTTTTAGGAGTTGTACCCTTATTAGAATGAACCCTTAATGGATTGGACCTTTAGTGGAAGGGTGAGGGAATTGTATCTTTTGGAGCCATACCCTTAGTGAAAGGGTGTGATAGTTGTAAAGTTGAACAATAAGTAACGAAGTATCGTCTGATAGTAGGTGCCACCATCGATGGTTAAACGTTCAAAATTATGCAATAACAAAAAGTGCCACCATCAATGGTTGAACTATCTAGATTTACACAATAATGAAATGTGTGAATGAGAGATGCCACTATTGATGGTAGAACTTGTAACACCCTCCTCCCCCCCCCAAAAAAGGTGTTCCTTACGAAATTGTTCCAATAATTTTATACATATATCTGATGAGAGAAATTCATTTTTAATAGATTTACTATTGGGAGACTATTAAAATGCATTTTGAGACATTTTTAAAGTTTCGAGTCCAATTGGATAAAAAATACAAGTTGAGGGACAAAATGATAATTTTGCTCTTGAGGGCATTTTGATCAATTGAGACTTAAATATGATTAAATATTAATTTTTGTGATAATGTCTAATGATTTGATTTTTAATTTTTTTTAATGAATAGATTTAGCCTTTAAAGTTAATTTTAATGGCATGTTCCTTTCATTTTTAGTCATAATAAATTATTAAGGGAAAAAAGAGAGGAAAAGAACCCCCCAAAATTACAAATTACCGATTAGAAGTGAGCGTTCGATCAAATTAAAAAGAAAAATTTTGAGTTCATTGAGTTTTTGAATCCTATTTCATCATCCTAACTCGATTTAGAATTTTTTTCGAATTGAATTAAGTGAAATGAAATTCAAATCGAATAAAATATACTTATTCGAGTTAAATTAAAAAAAATTGAATTTGATGTTGTATATTTTTATGTAATTTTTTAAAAATTTTTAAATATGATCATACAACAAAAAATTAAAGTAAACAAGTGAACAAATAAAAGTAACACAACATCTGTCCAAGTAAGCAACAATAACACCAAGGCAAAATTATAATAAAAATCTAAAATATTTATGACTTTATCAATATTTCTATCAAGTTACCAATATTTATATAGCCTTATCAAATATCTAACATTTTATTAAAATTCTTAAAATTAAACTCTTTAAAAAAAAATTTTAACGGCAACCTACAAGCTTTTCCTAAGCCATTTATGTAGGAGAGTGTAGTAGAAGTGACACCCAATTGTTCAGATGAAGTACAAAGCCTTGTTGATCTTTGTGCGAAGTGTGAAGTCGAACATGGGTTTTCCTTTTTCCGGTTTGATTGGACCTACAACTATATGAAGAAAACATATTCAAAGACTTGAGACTTTTGGGGGTAATAAAATCGACACCATTATTGGCTACACTTGACTTTTCATCCGCGAATTAAATACACTTTTCTTTTCCTTTGTGAATTTGGTGTGGAAAAGTCAGCCACAACCCACGAGCAATTAGTTATTACTCCTTTTTCTTCTTTAATTTTGAGTGAGAAAGACATGGTTTTGGAGAGTGAAAAATTGCAGAAACTGTTGAGACTGGTTAGCCTGTATTAAATTCTCCCGTCTCTCCCACTCAAACTTTAGGATGGCAACACCAAAACTTCCATTACTTTGCCTGTTAGCCCTTGCTTTATTTTCCTTTCCTCATGCTTCTACCGCTAGAAGCATAAACACGCCTTGTGGATTTACTCTGTGTGGAAACCTTAGCATCCGTTACCCTTTTCGATTAACAACCGAGCCTCAAAGCTGTGGTCTTAAGAGATTTGAGCTGCTGTGCGACAATAACCGTGCCATCTTCCCTATGGATCGAGGGAACTTTTATGTCCAACACATCTTTAATGATAACCAAACTATTCATATTGTTGATGTGAATGTGGACAAAGATGACTGCTCTATTCCTCTTAGTTCCCTTCCTTTCGGCTCCCCTACAAGTAGAAAATTCCCTCAAATAGGAGCAACATCTTATACATATCTTGATACTGAGTTTGAATTCGATACATTTACATATGAAGAGATGTTTGTCATGAACTGCAGTACGAAGATGAATAAGTCATGGAGTGGGGCTAACTACATCAATGCTTGTCGTTGCTCTTCTTGTCCCCCAACAAATAAGAATTACTTTTATTTTTTGGATGGAGGAACTGCAGCCTCTGCTTTCCATCCCTCTTGCACTGTTGAAGCCCTGGTTCCCATCAGTCTTCAAAACATAAATGGCCTCTCTACTTTTGATATTTACAGAAGGCTGAGGATGGGCACCCAAATTACATGGAGTCTTCAATCTAAACCGCGTTGGGGCTCAGCTGTTAACGTGTAAGTATTCTTTTTTTAGTATTCACATAGCCTCCTTTCGTTTTTCTTTTAATAAATATATATTTTTTATATTATGCTTAAATTAAATCCCATATTTAAACTTGCATCTTCTGAATGATTGCAACAATAATATATAAATCAAATAAAAATTTGGTCTACAACAACATAATTGCTAATATGTCCTATTAATTCATTGTCTTATGGAGCACTGATTAACCAACAAAATTTTAACGTGTTTTGTTCAATATTCCAGACTACAATCGTTGTTCTGGGTGTTAGTTGGTCTGCTTTTACTATATGCAGAAAGCATGATGGCTCTTGTACATGTCCTCCCATCTGCTACTTCTCCACCTAGCAAAGGTACTTTGAATCAATATACAATCTTTGTGTAGTTTTATATAAAAAAAATTTATTTACTTATATATTTTTTAACTAATGAATTTCTCTTTTGCTTTCCTAGTTCCTACCATCCATTCAACTAATCATTCCTTTTTTTTATTTGCCTTTTAACAGAAATACAGATTTTTTTGGTTACAATAACAGGTATTTATAACTGGGTACACTTTTTATACTATGGTCAAAATAAAAACTATGCTTTGGAGTTTGTTTTGGAAAAATAGAGCATTTGCACATTGCTTAAATTAGGCTTCATCTACTGTTTCTTATTTCAATAGAAAATGAAAAGTTTAAAAGTAAAAAGTAAATTAAAGATTCAAGAAATTACGAAGAATTAATAAATAATATATACATATTTCAGAATTGTGGTTTGATTCTTTTACTTATTTTTCTTTGAAAACAGGGATTATATTAGTTCGGACACTTTTGGGGATATCTTGTTTGACTGTTCTTATTATACGTAAATTAAGAAGAAGACATTTGTCGGTGGATGATGCGATTGAAAACTTTCTTCAAAGTCAAAAGAATTTTATGCCGATAAGGTATTCGTATGCTGAAATAAAAAAAATAACAGGAGGTTTCAAGAATAAATTAGGCCAGGGAGGTTTCGGCACTATGTTTAAAGGCAAACTTCAAAGTGGCAAACTCGTTGCAGTAAAATTGCTAAAGGAATCAAAAGGTAATGGCCAAGATTTTATCAATGAAGTTGCAACTATTGGAAGGATTCATCATGT
Source organism: Gossypium hirsutum (assembly GCF_007990345.1). NCBI lineage: Eukaryota > Viridiplantae > Streptophyta > Magnoliopsida > Malvales > Malvaceae > Gossypium > Gossypium hirsutum. The sequence goes on along the minus strand of NC_053437.1, from coordinate 4,757,125 downwards.
GAATGTAGTGCAACTTATTGGATTTTGCGTGGAGAGGAAAAAACAAGCTCTTGTTTATGATTTCATGATAAATGGGTCTTTAGACAAATTTATATTTTCATCAGGAAGTAGCAGCTTGAGTTGGGAAAAGATGTTTGAGATAGTAGTTGGCGTGGGTTGAGGTATTGAATATTTACATAATGGTTGTGCCATGAAGATTTTACATTTTGATATCAAGCCACATAACATTCTTTTAGATGACAATTTTAATCCAAAAGTTTCATATTTTGGTCTAGCAAAATTATATCCAGTGGATAACAGTATTATTTTTCTCACAGCAGCACGTGGTACATTTGGATATATGGCTCCTGAATTATTTTATAAAAGTATTGGAGGTATCTCGTATAAAGCTGATGTTTATAGTTTTGGAATGATGCTAATGGAAATTGTGGGAAAGAGAAAAAATTTAAACGCTTCTGCCGAGCATTCAAGTCAAGTTTATTTTCCTACATGGATTTATGATAGACTTCAACTAGGGGAGAACATAGAGCTTGAAGATATGACAGAAAGTGAAAACAGCATCATGAGAAAAATGATAATGGTTGCTTTTTGGTGCATACAAACGAAGCCTATACATCGTCCTTCAATGACCAAAGTATTGAAGATGCTTGAAAGTGAAGACGAGCTCCTTGAGATACCTCCGAAGTCTTTGATATTTTCTGTGGACATGTCATGTAATAATAGTGAATAAGAATTAAACAGACACAAGACTGTGCGTAATGCAAGTTGTGTAATATTTCAAAGGATAATTTGCTTTCGTTTGCTGCCCTGGAATGGCTATGAAGATAAATAGACAAGAATCTCCTAAAATTAATATGTGAGATGTAGACCAATATTTATTTATGTGTAAACGTCTGCTATTTTATACATTAGTAGGAATTCTTCTTCAATCTCATCTAAACTCAAAATTTTATTTATAAAATAATTACATAGATAAAATATTTATTGTAGTGGCCCATTTTTGCCCGGGCCCAGGCAAACAGAAACAAGCCCAAACCTAACCCTAAAAATCCTAGCCCAACAAGCCCAACAAAATCAGAAAAAGTTTCAGCAAGAAACCCTAGGGCGCCGCATGCTGCTGCCCCAGCCGCAGCACCGCACGTGGTCTCCTCGCGTGCCCTTCGCGCCGCCGCACGCCACTATCACGCCTCTGACACTGCCGTCGCTGCTCGCCTATCGTTGGCCCTCCACGCGCGTCAGACCTTCTGCAAGAAAAGACAACAAGAGAAAAACAAAAGAAAGCAGCAAACAGAAAAGAAAAAAAACAGAAAGAAAAAGACAAAAGAAATCACAGCGATTATTAGCTTTTAGTTCGGCTATAAAAGCCTAGACTCAATCTCTGTAATGTTCTTCTGGGCATTTTTTTGTACGAATTTCAGAAATAGAAACAAAGGTTGTTGTCTTCTCCGATTCTTTTTTCGAATTATTTACTTATTTTATTTATCAAATTTCTTTTTAAAAAATCTGATTTTAAAACTAGTAATAAAAGAAACGATAAGAAAGGAAAAGAGAAACGTACCCGATTCGCCCCGTGGCTCCGTCGACGGAAGTCCCTTCGCCGTCGTCGGAATCGGGCTTAAAAGGGGAAGGGTTTTTTTTTTTATTTTTCTTTGCTTTTTTGGATTTTTCATCTCAAGAAACGGACTAAGGGAGGAGAAATGGCCAAAATGGCCTTTCTCCGATGGAATCCGGCAACCTCATTCGGCGGTCAACGGCGCCGGCGCTCGGTGGCTGCGGTGGAGCCATGGTGGCGCCCTCTGACCGGATGGGGGGAAGCATTTGAGAGAGTTCTCTCTGTTTTTTGAAGGAAAGGGCTTGAAAATGAGATTTAAAAAAAAAAAATTGGTATGTAAAGAAGCGGACAACGGCGCCGTTTTGCAACCGGAGGTCAGGTGCCAAAACGACGTCGTTTTGGCCCTGACCCTCGCATGCGACCCGACCCAGTAGCAGACCCACTTTTTTTTCTTGGAGGGGCTAATTTCATGTTCAGCCCCTCAAATTTTGCACCTTAATGCAGTCTGGTCCCTACTGTTTATTTTTATTTTGGCCCCAGAAATTTTACATTTGTTTCATTTTGGCCCGCGTTGAAAAGCTGCACTGCGGGGCCGGGAAAATTTCTCATTTAGTCTCTCATGCCTTAAGCGCGTCTTATTTCAGTCCCCTTTCGACCTGTTTATGATTTTGCAATTAAAGCCTCGAATTTTAATTCCATTTCAACCTCATCCTCGGTTTATTTAATTTATTTATTTATAGAAAATGTTCTTTTATCATTACTTATTTTAAGTTTTTATATTTATTATTTATTTGAAATTGTTTTACATTAAAATTATTTTTATTTTTAGTTTTTATATATTATTTCTTATAAACTTATGTATGAATATCTTTCAATTTTTTTATGTACGTATATATATATTTTCAAAACTGTTTTATATGTTCTTTTTAAATATATTATTTATTTTTTTAATTGTTTTCATTGTTATTTATTTTTAGTTTAATTTTTATATATATTCCATTTATTTGAATCGTTATTATTTATTTTGAAATGCTTTCACAAATCATTCATTTTGAGTTATTATTTTCTTTAAATTGACCTATATATTTTGTTCGTTTTATTTGCTTTGATTATTAGTTTTTGTATTTGATGTGTTGTGTAATTATTGCCAGTATGCGTATTATTTCGTTTACTTGTATTTCCATGCTATGATAATTCATTCGTATATCATGTTGTTTGAAAATTATTTCACCATATTATAAATTGTCACCCCATCAACGCAACCCTTTTGTTCACACATTATTTCAAACATTACATTTTTTTTTATCTAAACATGCAAAAAATGAAAATTTCAAATAAGGCAATATTTTGTGTATTGGCGATTCGAGAAAATTGTATCTTAATTTACTGAGTTTCGATTTCTCGTTTAACCTAAATGGCAAAATATCCTTTTAAATTATGACTTTTGAATAAGCAAAATTTCGTGTTTAGATTTGAGAAGGTCGTACCCTAACTTACGGGGTTTCAATATTCGCAATAAATCTAACTACACGAATCTTTTTAAACATAAGTTTTTAAAACGATCTCGTGAATTAATAAAAGATCGTGTTCTAACTTACGGAATATAGTCTTTTCTAAAATCGAGAGAATCGAATGTCTTTCAAATAAATAAATTTTTTGGCATGTATTCTTGTATCAGGAATTCGATACGTTGTGTCCTAATGCATTGGATGTTACATGTTATTTTCTCGATATGAGGATTTTTTTTAAAAAAATAATAAAGGCAATATTTTGCATTTGAAAATTCAAGAAAGCGTACCCTAACGTGCTGGGTTTCGATCTCTCATTTGACCAAATAGCCAAATATCCTATTAAAACTTCAAAGTATGTTTTTTTTTGAAACCACAAGGTGATCTTGGCTTCGATGGTTTAAAGTATTGTGTCTTAACGTGCTGGATGTGATATTCCTTCGAAACAAGAGAATCTTAAATTTCAATCCATGTGCTTCGAGTTTTTTTAAGGATCGTATTTTTTAAAACTCTTCAAAGTTTTCAATCTTCGACACTAAGACACTAATTAATCAACTGGGTACCAATTTTTGGGCGTTACGAGGGTGCTAATCCTTCTTCGTACGTAACCGACTCCCGAACTTATCTTTCTGAATTTCGCAGACCAAAAGCGTTGTTTTAATAAATCTAGATTGTTTATTAAAAACAACGGTTTTTCGAGGTGACCAGATCACACATCATCAAAAAAGATTGGTGGCGACTCTCATTTTCGTTTTATTTTCAAAATTCAAGTCGACCCCATTTTATCAAAAAAAATGGTGTCAACATTATTTTTTGTTTAATTTAATCTTTGTTGTTAAATTTCTTGCATGGTTGTTTGACAGTTATTACAGTGGCAAATTGTTCACGCCCACTGTATCATCAGTTAGCATATTGATCTCAGTTCTGTTGTCACATTCGGTAGCTACTTTCTAGAAAACCTTCTCCCAAGCAATGGACAGCACCTCAACTACTGTCCATAGTACTGTGTTTATTTTGATTTAATGAAATATGTTTTGTAATTAAAAGGAGACAAAATTTAGCATAAAATTCAAATAATATTATCAAGAAAAAGAAACTAAAATAAAATTACAATTATGTCCATAAGGGAGGGCTTAGGTTAGGTGTAAATCAACATCAACCAAGTCAACATTCTAATAACAATAATTTCGGTGTTAGAAAAAAAACAATAATAGCATATAGTCAAAGTCAAACTCTTGAATTCGACCAAAAAAACAAACAGCAGCAATCTTTTGGTTTTAGTCGTGGGTGGTGTGCCGTTGACTTTTATAGTAGAAGCCACCCCCTATCCGCTCAGTCAAATGAACCCAATTGTAAAATAAAATTCATTCTATTAATTAATTAATTATTGGGTTTTTGGTGATAAAGTCATATTTAATCTTTGTTGTTTATTAAATCTCCATCTCTCAAATTGAACTGAAACTAGTTAAGCTATATTAGGGATGCTAAGACAAAAACTTGCATCATTTTTCCTCCTACTCCTTGCTTTGTTAACTCACTTTGGCCTTCATGTTGCCACCGGTAGAGGCATAGGAGACAAGCATTGTGGTTCTACTTTCTGTGGAAACCTTAACATCAGTTTCCCTTTTGGATTAAGAACCCAAGCCCATAGCTGTGGTCCTAATTTTAATGGGGTAGAGCTAGTGTGTGAGAATAACCGCACCATTTTCCCTATGAAAAAAGGGAATTTCCTTGTTAAACACATCTCTTATGTCAACCAAACTATTCTTCTCGTGGATGCGAGTCTAGGGGATGATAACTGCTCCGTTCCTCATAGTTCCTCCCCCTGGCTGAACCCATCTTTAGGGGTACTAGGCCTAAATAGAGCTGATATGAATGATCGTGGAGAGATTTATGTGGTAAATTGCAAGACCAAGATGATAAACTCTTCGGCTAATTACATCGATGCTTCTCGTTGCTCTACTTCTCCTTCAGATGCAGCTAATGGTTACTTTTATTTTTTGCGTACTGTAGCTGCGCCCTCTGATTTCCATCCTTCATGCACATTTGAAGCATTGGTTCCAATTACGCCTTCCGATATCACTGGCGTCTCTACTTTTGATATTTACCAAAGGTTGTTGAAGGGCACCCAATTCAAATGGTACTTTCCTAATGATGCTAAGGTTGGTGATGATGGTTGGCAGCAATGGAACTCAGTTTCTCACGTGTGAGCACTTTTCTTATTTTTTTTTCAATATGGAACTTAGTATTGTTTATATTTATTCGTAATTTTAGTGTTTATTTTTTGTTTGCATAATCCAGAGTGGGATCGTTGTTCTTGGGGTTGATGTATGGGATTAGCTTATATATACGAAGCAACACGGCCTTAATTCTCCGTGGCACTTCTATAGAGGGTTACTTCGTTGATGCGCCTAGTAGAGGTATGTTTTCCAGATTTCTTTAATATTTATATGTGAGTTTTTTTTTCCCACTTTTTCGCTTAATTAGCTCTCAGATATAAATGTTATAATATGATTATTAGTATTATTGATTTGAAACGATTGCTCACTCATTATGGATTGAGCATGTGGCACATTAATTCATAAATTTAATAGTCAATATGATTCTTGAATTATAATTAAATATTAATTTAAATATCTTTTAAAATATATTAAATTAATTGTGCAAAATCAAAATTCAACCAGTCAAGCAGTCTTATTAATTATTACTTAGATTTGTATAAGTATATAAATGCTAGGAAAATTATTTGTTTAATCTGCATTCAAGTAACAATTACTTTTTAATCTTTCTTTTAACAGGAGTACAGATTTTGTGTGTTACAATAACAGGTATGTATAAATCGGTACATTTATGATACTATGGTCAAAATAAAAATTATGTTTCGGAGTTTGTACTTGAAAAAATAGAGCATTTGCACATTGCTTAAATTAGGTTCCATCTACTGTTTCTTATTTCAATAGAAAATGAAAAGTTTAAAAGTAAAAAATAAATTAAAGATTCAACAAATAGCAAACAATACAAAAAAATAAAATAAGCATTAATCAAACCAAGTTTTAATAACTAATATATACATATCGGTGTGGATTGATTCTTTTACTTACTTTTTCTTGGAAAATAGGGATTATATTAGCTCGAACACTTTTGGGGATATCTTGTTTGGCTGTTCTTATTATACGGAAATTAAGAAGAAGACATCTGTCGGTAGATGATTTGATTGAGAACTTTCTTCAAAGTCAAACCAATTTTATGCCTATAAGATATTCATATGCTGAATTAAAGAGAATAACAGGAGGTTTCAAGGATAAATTAGGTCAGGGAGGTTATGGTACTGTGTTTAAAGGTAAACTTCGAAGTGGTAATCTCGTTGCAATAAAATTGCTAAAGGAATCGAAAGGTAATGGCCAAGATTTTATCAATGAAGTTGCAACTATTGGAAGGATTCATCATGTGAACGTGGTGCAACTTATTGGATTTTGCGTGGAGGGAAAAAAACAAGCTCTTGTTTATGATTTCATGACAAATGGGTCGTTAGACAAATTTATATTTTCAACAGGAAATAGCAGCTTGAGTTGGCAAAAGATGTTTGAGATAGTAGTTGGGGTGGGTCGGGGCATTGAATATTTACATAATGGTTGTGCCATGAAGATTTTGCATTTTGATATCAAGCCACATAACATTCTTTTAGATGACAATTTTAATCCAAAAGTTTCAGATTTTGGTCTCGCAAAATTATATCCAGTGGATGATAGTATTATTTCTCTCACAGCAGCACGTGGTACATTTGGATATATGGCTCCTGAATTGTTTTATAAAAATATTGGAAATATCTCGTATAAAGCTGATATTTATAGTTTTGGAATGATGCTAATGGAAATTGTAGGAAGGAGAAAAAATTTGAAAGATTCTGTTGACCATTCAAGTCAAAATTATTTCCCTACATGGATTTATGATCAATTTGAATTAGGGGAGAACATGAAGCTTGAAGACTTGAGTGAAAATGAAACCAAAATTGTGAGGAAAATGATAATTGTAGCCTTTTGGTGCATACAGACGAAGCCCATATATCGTCCTTCAATGACCAAAGTTTTGAATATGCTTGAAAGTGAAGATGAACTCCTTGAAATACCTCCAAAGTCTTTAGTATTTTCTATAGATCTGTCAAGTAGTAATTAGTAATTAAGAATTCAATAGATATGGGAATATAATTTATTGCAAGTTATGCAATGTTTCAATGGTCTTATTTAATTTTTTGATTTAATTTTTATTTTTATTTTTGAACAATCTCATTATATATTTTGACCATATCTGTTCTTTTTGACACAAGATTTAGAACTACCAATAGTCCCTTCTCAACCCATAAATAAGAGGATAATGTACTTCAGCGCACTCGAACCCACATCTTCCTGCATTGACAATAATACTCATACCAATCGAGTTAAAGACTCAATCGACATTTAATCTTTATTTTTAAACTTTTGTTTTTTATACATAACTATTAAGAAAACAATTTATATATGTGCAAGAAATTAATATAAAATCTTTAGAAATTTTTGTTTACACCCAATAGTTTAGATCATTTTCTTTGTATTCTATTTAATGGTTAAATCTGCATTCTTAATATAAGAAAGAATCTCTAGGAAGGAAAGAGAAGTCCATTATTTAATTAAATTATTTGACATTACAATTTGGGCTCAATGGCTCAACAAAGGTTAAGTTAGAAATTTTTTTAGGATCGAAATTAAATTGTAATTTTTATAATAGTTAAAATGTAATTTTATCATTTTAATAGTCTATATTTTTATAATTTTAAAAAAAATTAAATTAATTTTTTATCATTTTTAAGAAGGGTTAAAATAAAATTTTACTTTTACTAATTTAAAGTTTTAAAAATTTTGAAAAATCTAAATAAAAAACTTTTTCCGAGCCGGGCTCCCTGCGAACCCCTGGACTCAACATTAAAGTTTATGTCCTAATTCTATACCCCTAGGTTTGTGTACTAATTATATAAAAACAGTAAGAACTCCATTCCTAACAGTAATCGGAATCGGAATTCGATTCACAATCACAAATCTGAAACTAAAGTATATATATTATACACCCTATGTGCCAAGGCATTAGGGTGTAAAAGAAAGAGAAATAAGGTGTAGAAGAGGGGTCCCTCTTAGTGTAGCTTACCCTCCCAATTAATCCTCCATTAACAAAGCATTAAAGATGGATACCAGAGTGTGGAGAGGCCGAAAGCAGAGACACCCATTGACGAGGAGGAGATTGGGATCAGCAATCAAGGCAGTATGCGCAATTATATCAGTTACGCCTTGACTTTGCTTCAGGAAAACGGCTCCAATCAAATAGTGTTTAAGGCAATGGGAAAAGCCATTAACAGGCTGTAACTATTGTAGAGTTAATTAAGAAAAGAATTGTGGGTCTTCATCAGATTACATCAATTGGATCCACGAATATAACTGGTATGGGGGAGCCTTTGGAAGAAAGACTTGTTCCATTGGAGACCACTAGGCATGTGTCCATCATTACTATAACCCTTTCAAAAATAGAATTGGATATGTCATCTATCGGGAATCAACCTCCATTACCAGTTAATCAGGTGAAGGTAGGATCACATAATGGTCGAGATGGTAGAAGAAGGCCAATGAGTAGAGGGAATGTTGAGTATGAGGATGGAGGCGGGAATCACAATCGTGGCTATGGTCGAGGCAGAGGGCGAGGTTCCCGTGGCCGTGGACGTGGTGGATACAATGGACAACTGGCTGATAGGATGGAAGATGGAGGCTACAATTATGAAGTCCCTCCCCAAGGTGGCCGTGGCAAGGAATTAGAAATAAAAATGAAAAAGCTTTGTGACTTATCCTCCCTCTCACAAGCATATGTATTTTACAAATTATCACAAACCCAAGTTATTAGTTTTTATAATTCAAACCTATCCTTCAATATCATGGAACATCTCTTTTTCTTAAAAATGAATAAAAGATTATTTTGAAGAACATGGAGTATCTCATTCCAGATTAAGACATCATTATAGGTTAAGACAAAAAATCGTTTGGCATCTTGGAATAAATGAATGGAAAAACTAGTTAAGGAGTCATTATCAATACAATTTAGTTCAGAATAGATGGCTAAAATTAGTACCAAGACAATGACTCTCAACACTATTTGGCTCAAAATAAAGATTTAACAAAATAGGATTCAGATGAAAAAGAAAGATTAATTCATTACAAAAAAAAATTCAAGTGAACTCATTACTGACTCAAGAATATAAATTGAATCAAGAACAAAAATATAAAAAATTTAATTTTAAAAAACACTATGGATATGATTTTTTATCATATAAATATATTAATTATCAAGATAAGAGGGACCCGTATGCTTATGATCACCATTCCAAGTAAATAAGAGGGAAGAGAGTTCTTATCATTACAACATGGATAAACAAAATTTTTTTGATACACTGAGGGATATCCCTATCCATAATTATCTAGGAGAAGGCGATATCCTAGATGCTATGGGGAATTTTTCGCACAAAAAGTTTTTTAATTGAAGAATTCTTCATTTTTGTCTTAGAAATAAGGTCGATATTGAGTCCTGGGTCGATACCAGTACCAAGAGTAACAAAAATATTAAGACTGTGGTTAAGAATTATCAAATAATTGATAAAATGGACCTTTTTTTATTTCACAACTTATCAAGATTAAGAAAGCAACCCACCCAATAAAGAATGAAGCCATTTTGATTGGATGGGACTAAATTAAGAAATACTAAGTCATCCTATACCGAATCTAGAACTTTGGTTCTTCCCAGCATTTGTGTTGCTATATAATGCATATAAGGTTAAACCATGGATCATACCAATAAAATAACTTCTTTTCAATTTTAATGGAAATAGGAACATTAATAAAAATATTACTGAAAATAAAAAAAGGGACTCCCTTATAGCACCAAACGAAAAATAAATTATTGGATTAGAGAATCGAAATCAAGAAGAAAAAGAACCCATAGGTGAAGGGGGTCTTGTATCAGATGCATAAAAACAGGGAAATTTTAAATCCGTTCTCTCAAACCAAGAAAAAGATGTTAAAGAAGATTATGATAAATCAGACAAAAAAAAAAACATAAAAAAAAAAAAGCAATACAAGAGCAACACGGAAGCAGAGCTTGATTTCTTCCTAAAAAGGTATTTGTGTTTTCAATTGAGATGAATGATTCTTTAAATCAAAGAATAATCAATAATATTAAAGTATATTGCCTCCTGCTTAGACTGAAATATCCAAACGAATTTGTTATATCCTCTATTCAACGGGGAGAAATGAATCTGAATATTTTAATGATTGAGAAGGATTTAACTCTTAAAGAATTAATAAAAAAAGGAATACTGTTTGTCTGTGGGTAACTATAAGTATTTTGTTGGGAATATGGTGGAAGGGGCCGTGGGTTTACATCAAATAGGCAAATTCAGGCAGCGGCATGACGCGGTAGCAAAACGTAATCGAAACAGTATTGGTCCTGTTGGATGCAACTCTTGTTACGTCTTTAATTCTTTCTTCATTGTTTATATAGATTCTAATTATTCCCTTTATTGTTGAATTTACAGTACTATTAGTTGATCTGATGTTATCTATTAATTTTGTTTGAATATATTCACGTTTTATTTGATTTAATTATTGTTGAATTTTTAGTTCATCGATTTTGATTGCAATTTTCATAATTATTAAAAACAATAGACATAATTTGCAAATAAAGTATTAGAACAGAACCTGTCTATTTAAAATATTAGAAACTAAAACATATTTTTATATTAAAAAAAGGTGAAAATATCTCATAAACTAACAAGAATTAAAAAAAGTTGTGCTCAAGGCATATACCTTTCAAAATTAGAACACATGAATATAGAATTTGTAAAAATAGAAATAGGAAATGGATGAAGGGATGAATGAGGTATAGCTTCATTTACGTAACTCCTATAGCCAAAGGAACTTTCACATTTAATAGTGCAATCCTGCAAAAACCCCATTACCTACTTCTAAACCTATTTAATTCGATTTGAATTTAGGTATGATTTTTTATTTAAATTTAGTAAGTTTTAAATATTTTTAGACACATTTGAGATGATTCAAGGCATTTTAGCATTTAAAAAAAAGTATAAAAATAGTTTTTAAATAAATGAATGTTGTAATAATTGGATATTCATTGAAGATTTAAAAAGATTAAATTATTTTTATTTTATTTTTGTGATTTTAATTTGATTTTTTAATAATTTTACTCTTCCAATTGATGTTACACTAATATAGCCAACAAGAGAGAAATATAATGAACATTGTTCATACAAATTTTGTTTTCTCTCAATTCTTATTATTCCAAAAGAGGATACAAATGGTAAAATTGTTAGGGAGATGTTAATTGTTTAGGTTATTAGTACAAATTACAATTATAAATTATATTATCAAAATAATTATAATTAAAATTAACTATAAAGTACAAATAAATTAATATAAAGCTTTAATCCAAAAGTTTCATATTTTGGGTTTATAAATTGTACTAAGTGGATGACAACATTATTTCTTTCACAGCAACACGAGGTACATTTGGATATATAACTCCTTAATTGTTTTATAAAAACATTGGAAATATCATATAAAGTTGATGTTTATAGTTTTAGAATGATACTAATGGAAATTGTTTGAAAGAAGACAAATTTAAACATTTGTTGATCATTCAAGTCGAATTTATTTTCCTACACGGATTTATGATCGACTTGAACTAGAGAAGAGCATATAACTTGAAAACATGACACAAAGTGAAAACAGTCTCGTGAGGAAAATGATAATTGTTGCCATTTTGTTATGTTTATTAGATTGTTGTTGCTGGCTATTTAAGTGTTGTAGCTTATGTTAAGCTCCCAATTGTTCAGATTTGATTGGATGAACTACAAAGAATTCTTTACCTCTAATTGTGAAGTCAAACATGGATTTTCTTCTTTAATTCCTGTTTGGTTGGTATGTGTAGAAATATATGAAGAAAAATATCCAAAGGGTACTTTGACTTTTTTTGGTTATGAAATGACACTACAATTGGCTTTATTAGTGGACTGACTTTTCAGCACAGATTGATTGGCACCAGAAAGATATACATAACTTTCATTGGCACAAGGGTGAAAGAACAAGGGTGGGGGATGAATCATAATAACTGTTAGATGAAGAAATAGAATGCTTCACTTGGTTAGCCTCAGCCTTAATTAATTAATCTCCTTTCTCTGCCACTGAAACGTTAGGATAGCAAGACCAAAACTTCAATTATTTTTTCTCCTCCTGCACCTGCTGCCCCTTTCTCTTTCTTCCCTCGGGCTTCCACCGCTAGAAGCCTAGGCAAGGACTGTGGCCTTACTTTGTGTGGAAACCTTAACATCGGTTTCCCTTTTCGATTACAGTTGTCCTGCATTTGCTGCCTAATTAAAATATTAATTAAAATACAAAAATCATATACAAAAAATTTTCAATTAATCAAATAATGTTTGAACATGGATTTTCATCTTTAATGTTTGATTGGCCCTACTCGTAGAAATATATGAATAAAAACATTCAATGACTTAAAATCTTTTCGGACATAAGTTTGATAAGGCTCATATAGCTTGTTGATATGGCACTTCTACCGACATTTTTGAGATGACATATAATAAGCAGCTGCACAATAGAGATAAACAAAGTTAGCTGTCTGCTTCTTCTTAGTAACGTGCCTGAATTGAAGTAAGCTTAGATTTAGGGTCGATATGCTTGGACCAAAACTCCCACTATTTGGCCCTTGTTTTGTTTTGTTTTGTTTTTTTTCACTAGTCTCATGTTTGCGTCACCTAAGCCAAGCACCTGGCTCAACTTCACCCTTTTTTTATCAAAAACTCAGCCTCCCTAATTTGTTTTTTTTTAAAATCAGATAGTTGTATATATTTAGGTGAATACCTATTATTTTAATATGTACTACTAAACAAGGATTAACTTTTCATCGACTAATAGTTATTTTGTTCTAAAGTAAAATGATCCATGTTGAGTTTAAATCAATAACTAAAGATCAAAAACAAAAATTTGTGTTTGAAAGATGAAAAACAGAAGCAAAATCCGAATGTTGGATGATGAAGAAAAGATCAACTTCATTACTTGAATAAGCAAAAATGTCATATACATAAGTAGTTCAATTACATTGGTAAAAACCAAAACTTGCTTGTGCAAGTATCCAAGCTGTTAAATTAGCTTAAAGACAACCTAAATGACTACTAAATCAGCTAAGTACATGATTAATCCTTAGCTGAATAAACAAAAAAGGATTACAACCAAACTAGCAAAAGTCAACTATTACAAAAGCTCTACAACCGAATTACACCATGGACATTTGCATGCTGTTGTTGTGTTGCTTGGTCACTTGCATGCTGCTGGTGTGTTGCCACCTTTCAACACTCTTCCTTGGCTACAAAGCAGCAGACTCCAATTTCCTTATTCAAATACTCGAATCTTGTAGCAGCTAGTAGTTTGGTCAGAATGTCTGCAAGTTGAACCTCCGAGCAGCAATGAATTAAGTTGACTTCTTTTGACAATTCTGTTTTCCTTACAAAATGATACTTAATCTTGAAATGCTTGTCTTGCCATGAAAAATAGGATTCTTGGCAATAGCAACAGCTGATTGATTATCCACTTTGATCTCTGTTGCTTCCTCTTGATCAACATTCAAGTCACACAAAAGCTTCCTAAGCCAAATGGCTTGATTAATAGTAGTAGCAGCTGCAATATACTCTACCTCTGCAGTGGACTGAGCAACCGTCTGTTGTTTCTTAAAGCTTCAACAAAAAACTCCTGAACGAAGAAGTAGCGCGATTTGCTCTTCATATCATCAGCTGAGCCAGCCTAGTCACTGTCTGAATAGCCAACCAACTTCAACTCCTTAGCTCTCTCAAACTTCACTCCATAGTTTAAGGTCCCTTTGACATAACTCAAGACTCTTTTAGCAGCTTTAAAATGAGCTATATTGCAACAATGCATGAACCTCGATAGAAGGCTAATTGCATACATGATGTCTAGCCTTGTTGTTGTCAGGTAAAGTAGGCAACCAACCAAACTTCTGTAGCTTTTCTCATCCACACGATCATGATCCTAGTGCCATAGGAGTCCTAGCAGGCTTGCAATTTGTCATGCAGAATTTGCTTAGAACTTTCATTGCAAAAGCTTGTTGGCTTATAAAAATACCATGCTCACTCTGATTCATTTCCATACCAAAGAAGTAGGTTATCAAGCCTAAATCAGTCATTTCAAAAACATCTTGCATCCACTTCTTGAATTCTTTAATAAACTTACCCTTACAACCAGTAACTAGTAAATCATCTTCATACAAAGACACAATCAATAATGTTTCTTTCTCAGCCTTCTTCACATAGAGTGTAGGCTCATTGAAGCTCTTATCAAACCCCAGCCTTGACAAGTAGGCATCAATTCTGTCATACCAGGCTCTTGGAGCTTGTTTTAGACCATACAAGGCCTTCTTGAGCTTGTAGACCTTGTGTTCTTCACCAAAAACCTTGAATCCATCAGGTTGCTTAACAAAGATCTCTTCATTGAGAAATCCATTTAGAAAAGCTTATTTAACGTCTAGTTGGTGCACTTCTTACTGCTTCTGAGCAGCTAAGGCAAACAACAGCCTTATGGTATCTAACCTTGCAATTGGTGTAAAGATTTCAGAGTAATCGATGCCATGCTGCTGACTGTATCCCTTTACAACCAGCCTAGTTTTGTGCTTATTCAGTGACCCATCTGCATTGTTCTTGGTCTTGAACACCCATTTTACACCAATAACTTTCCCATACCTATCAACCAGCTCTCAAGTGTCATTTTTATGGATCATCTTCATTTCAGTTTCCATTGCTTCTTTCCAGCAGCCCTCCTTTGTAGCATCATCAAAGTAGGAAGGCTCGATAATGGTCATACCACATCTTTCATAGATGTTTATTAAGGTTCTAGTGCATCTAACAGGTGCATCATCATAATCATCCTCAGCATCAACTTCAATCTCAGCATGCTACAAGTTAAGATCATGCTGGTCTTGCTCACACAAGCTTGCATCTGTTCTATCCTATTTCCAACAGCTTTCTTCATTGAATTTCACATTTCTGCTCACAACGATCCTCTTAGTGGATGGATCAAAGACCCTATACCCTTTCTTCACACTACTATAGCCAACAAAGACTCTAGGCATGGACTTCTTCCCTAGCTTAGTTCTTTTCTCAGTTGGCACCAGTGTATAGCATATGCAGCCAAACACTTTTAAGTGTGAGACAGTTGGCTTGTGTCTAAACCAAAATTCAAATGGTGTTTTGCCTGTGGTTATATTAGTTGGTAGCCTATTTAGCAAATACACAGAGGTATTTACTTCCTTAACCCAAAAAATGTTAGGCATTTTGCCTTCAAACAACAGGCACCTGGCCATATCAAGAACATGCTTGTTCTTTCTTTCACAAACACCATTCTGCTATGGTGTATAGATGGTGGTTAATTGGTGTTGAATTCCAACTTCATCACAAATCTTCTAGAACTTTTGAGACATACTTAGTCCCATTATCTGACCTCAAAATCTTCAACTTGCAACTGACTTGATTTTTAGCTAATGCCTTGAACTTGTAGAAGAAGTCAGCCATATCTAACTTTTGTTTCAAAAAGCTCACCCAACAAAATCTGGTGTGATCATTAATGAACAATGCAAAATAACTATTTTCGTTCAAGGAGGAAGTCTTCATGGGTCTACAAATGTCAGTATGAACCAGTTGGAGTCTCTCTTGAGCTCTTCAAGCTTTATTAACAGTAAGAGGCAGTCTGGTCTACTTGCCAAGTTGACAGACTTCACAAACATCATTTCTAGGCTCGATCTTGGACATGTCTTCAACTAGACTCATATTGTACAGTAAGCCAATTGACTTATAGTTCACATGCCCTAGCCTCTTGTGCCACAAACATGATTCATTAGCTAGAGTTGTGTATGCCTTTGCTTCTAACTAATTCACATCCAAAATAAAGGATCTATCATGTACAGCTACTGTCACCAACACTTGATCAAAAAAATTTTGATCACACAAGTCTTTCCTTTAAAAATAAAGGAGTAACCCTTTTTCAACAACTGACCAACACTAAGTAAATTTTGATCAATATCAAGTACAAAAAGAACTTTTGAGATGGTTTTGTTACCTGACTGAGTACAAATCACAGCCTTGCATTTGCCTTTGGCCTCGATGAACTCACCATTCCCAATTCTAACTTTGGACACAAAGTTGGTGTCTAGCACCTTAAACATGCCTTCATCTGAAGCCATGTAATGAGTGCAACCACTGTCAATCAGCTAATTTTTCCTGACTTTGCTCGAACTTGCATAGTAAGAGGCAGTAAAGGCATGCTCCTCCTAATATTGCACATCCTCAGCAGCTTGAGCTTGATTCTACAGCTATGGTTGTGTTTTTGCCTTGTTCTTGCAAACCTTTTCAATGTGGGCTAGTTGCTTGCAACTTCTACACTGAATGTCAGGCCTGTATCAGTAATATTTTTCTAAGTGAGTGGTCTTTTTGCAATGAGTGCATGGTGGAAACTTCTTTTTAGCAGCATCCTACTTTTCTTTTTCTTTCTTTTCTGTCTAAGGCTTCTTGCCTTTGTAGCTTGAGCTCAAGCTTGAGCTTTCTCTGCTCCTGGCTTGAAAAGCTCCTTCAGAATGCTTCTCCATTTTGTTTGCTCTTCTCTGCTCTTATGTATAGAGAGCCTTTATCAGCTTTATCAAGGGTATAGCTGATAGGTCCCCCGAGTCTTCCAAAAAAGAGATTTTTGACTCATACTTCTCTGGTAGAGTACTAATGACATTTTCAATCTGAAACTTCATTTTGAAGGCATGACATAGCGTTATACTTTTTGGCATAGTCCTCATTGTGCTACTTGATTTGAGCTATAGTTGGATTAGATCTCAGAGGTGGTGGCTCTGTGTAAGTTAGAAAAACACTTTACAAATCATGAGCCTGTAGATATGCCTTCATTTTCACAGCCCAAATGTTGTAGTTTTCATCAACAAAGACAGGTGGTGGTGGTGGTGGGGAAAAACCCATCCTTTTGCAACAACTAAACAAGCCAACAAAGATAGCTTCTGTTTCTTTTCTTTTAAGCATGAATCATTCAAAGAATCAACACAAACCAACACATAGCAAAAGCCCTCAAAGATGACAGGCTTTTGATACCATTTGTTGAGTTTAAATCAATAACTAAATAAAAAAAACAAAAATTTTTGTTTGAAAGATGAAAAACAGAAGCAAAATTCAAATGTCAGATGATGAAGAAAAGATCAACTTCATTACTTGAATACGTAAAATGCCATATACATAAGCAGTTCAATTACATTGGTAAAAAAAAACTTATTTGTACAAGTATCCAAGCTGTTAAATCAGCTTAAAGACAACCTAAATAACTACTAAATCAGCTAAGTACATGATTAATCCTTAGTTGAACAAACAAAAAAAAGGAATATAACCAAACTAGCAAAAATTAACTATTACAACAACTAAATTTCACCATAGACATTTGCATGCTGCTACTGTGTTGCTTGGTCACTTGCATGCTTGTAATAGCCCGATTTTAGGCCTAGTCAGAACAGTGGTTTCGGGACCACAAATCTGACGAGAAAAAAAATGTAATGGCCTGAATTTTCAGAGGTGTCGGAACGGTGATTCGAGATCACTAAATTCGACAAATGGGTAGAAAATATTATTAATTCAGTAAGTATAAGTTAAATGTGAAGTTAGGAAAATTTTTGAAATAGTGAATAGTGCACTAGAAATAAATATTAAAATAATTAGAATCGAAATGAGGTATCAAGACCTCGGGGATTTTAAACTGAGCCATAAATATTTTTATAAATATTTATGGATATTTATGGAGTATTAAAAAGTTAGTATTAAAGTTTCGCTAAGAAATTTTAAAGTTCCGATAATTAATTGAACAAAAAGGACTAAATTGTAACAAATGCAAAATTTTGGGAAATGATTAAATAGCTTAAATGATAAAAGGAAGAGGGATTAAAAGGCAAATAGACCCAAGGTCTATTTGGGCTGGACGGCAGGGGCATGAAATCAGCAAGAAAGTAAGGAGAATTAAGGGCAGAATTGGAAAATTGCAAAATTTGCTTAATAAAGTTAGGACCCAAGTGGAATTATCTAGATTTCTCTTCATTTTTCTGAATTATCATCAGCAAAAACACCATGGAAGGGCTTCTTCAAGCTGGTTCTTCATATTTTTACTACAAGTAAGTTCAATTCTTGACTATTTATTGAAATTTTGTATTTTTATGACTTTTACAACTAGGCCCACTTGTTAAATTCATTAGTTTTTGATTTTATGAAAGAAGTTGAAAGTTGATATGAATATGTGCTGGAATTATATGATGATTTATCATGAAATTAGATCTTTAAATTGTTCATATGTTGATTTTATTGAAAGAATTGAATAGAAAGTGAATGTTTGGGACCTAATAGTAAAAGAGTTTGAAGATAGAGTTACATGTGGAAATTCTGGATTTCAATAGTTGAGTAACAACTTATAATGTCTAGGTAAAGTATTAATTGAGAAAATTAGATTAATTGAGGGGTTAATTGAGAAAGGACCGAATTGTATAAACTGTGAAATTTGGGGCAAAATGGAAATCAACATTTTGCACTAAAGCAGTTTTGGACAGCAGCAGTAGTATAACTTTGAAAAATCACCAAAAATTGTAGAGATTGAATTAGAGGATGAATAAAATATGAAACTAAAGCTTATTGAGTCTAGTTTCTTATAAAAGAAATGGTGTGAGCAATGGAATTGTAAATCATGAGATATAATAGATTTTGTGAGACAAGGTCAGAATGAATTCGTGTTCCCCTGTTCTGACTTTGGAAAATCATTAAAAATCGTAAAAAAATTATTATAAGTTATAATTTATATGGTTAGAATCCTTAATGAGTCTATTTTTATAAGAAACAAACGAAAACATCATCCAAATTCTTTACAATGAGATAATTAATTTTTAGTGAAGAGTGGTCGGAACTGTCAGACAGCGAAACAGGGGAAACTTTAAAGAATAAAATGTACTATTTGGCTGAACCAAAAATTCTGAAAATTTTATGATATGAAGATATGTGAGTCTAGTTTCAGGAAAAATTAACGGATCTTAATTTGGAGCTCTGTATCTCCGGATAAAAATAATTTAGTGACTCTGACTCGGATAAACAGTTTTGAATATACATGTTAGTGAATATTGAAATTATGGTTAATGCTGTTTAAGTGTGTTATACACATTAAGGTTGTGGAATGGAGAGGAGGAGGAGGAAAATTGAGAAATATATGAATGATTCGTGTATAAATGGTCATATGTTTGATTATAACTGATAAACGATGAAATATGAATGATGCTTATATTTGTGCATTATTGGTCATGGTTTAAGCTCATGTGTGAAAATAAGGTTTCATAGTATGTGTGTATGGTATATTCAATATATGATTTGGCATGAAATAATATCATGAATGGTTTATGAATTAACACATGTTGGTAAGCCTGATATATGAATAAATGATCAAATTGAGCGGAACGCCGGATTTGAGTACTTCTGATCAAGTGACAAAGTGATAAGTGGTAGCTTTAGCTACACTTATCTGATCAAGTGACAAGTGGAAACTGATAAGTAATAGCTTCGGCTATACTTATCTGATCAAGTGACAAAGTGATAAGTGATAGCTTCGGCTATACTTATCTGATCAAGTGACAAAGTGATAAGCGATAGCTTCAGCTACACTTATCTGATCAAGTGACAAAATGGAAAGTGATAAGTGATAGCTTCGGTTACACTTATCTGATCAAGTGACAAGTGAAAAGTGATAAGTGATAGCTTCGGCTATACTTATCTGATCAAGAGACAAAGTGATAAGTGATAGCTTTAGCTACACTTATCTGATCAAGAGACAAAGTGATAAATGGCTACACTTATCTGATCAAGAAACAAAGTGATAAGTGGCTACACTTATCTGATCAAGAGACAAAGTGATAAGTGGCTACACTTATCTGATCAAGAAACAAAGTGATAAGTGGCTACACTTATCTGATCAGGGACAAGTGATAAGTGATCATACGTAAGACCATAGTTATACTATGGCAAAGTGAAAGTGAAGTACTCAATTTTCCGTAACCGTTCCCTAATTTGATTAAGGATGGTAAGTGACAAATGGGCCCAAAAGAATTAAAGCAATTGGATAAGTTGTAGTGTATTTATACCAGGATGATGTTGTTATTTAAGCTAAAGTGATATCTTCATTGCAAAATTGAGAATTTCATAAATGTGTTAGTGAATGGTATAATCGATAAACGTTGAGTTAAATGGTAAATACGTATTAGTGTTAAACTTAGTGACATTGAATTGTACGTGAATTAAATGGAAATTGCTAGTGATATGATCTAAATTGTGAGCATGAGAAATTGCGAATTGAATGAAATGGAAATGAAGCATTGAATTGCATGAGTATGTGACGGGTCTCGTAGGCCCTAATTATTATGATTATAATATTTCGAGGATATATTGTGAAAAGTTATAGAAGCATGTTAATTATTTTGAAATTTTTTATTTAGATGAAATTTTATAACTCGGTTAAATACGCTTACAAGTGTATGTGTTTTGGTGATACCTCGTACCCTATTCCGGTGTTGGATACGGGTAAGGGGTGTTACAATGCTGCTGCTATGTTGCCACCTTTCAACAATCCAATATGTATAATTATTATAATAGGATTCACATATTTAACCATTTTACTTATTAGGCTGTAGACTCTAGTTGATTGAATTTTCAAAGCAAGATGTTCTTTTTATTTTTTATGGTAAAGAAGATTCACATATAGATTACTTATATAACAAGTATTTTCTGTGTCAGTTTCACCATCAATTTTTTGATTGCTCAATGACTGTTCAGTGTTGAAGTATTTTAATGGTTTAGTTTTAATTAGTTGACTCTTTCTTTTTGTACTTTTATAGTCAGGAGGTATTAATGCAGAAATTATAAGATGAAGAGAATAGAGTTAATCTTCTTAGTAATGCATCGCCTGAATTAAATGAAACAAACGTCCTTAGTTATACAAATCTCCTTTCTCTGCCACTCACACTTGAGGTTCACGATAGCAACACCAAAGCTTGAATTATTTTGGCTCCTCCTACAATTCCTGTGTGATAGCCACCTTTGACTCGCTCTTCAGCTTCGAATATGAGACATCACATTACGTTGTCCAAACGGTTCATGAAGGCAACACCAAAACTTGCATTATTTTGGCTCCTCCTACAGCTCCTGTATGACAGCTACCTTCAACCTAATTGTCAGATCTGAATGCAGGACATCACGTTACATTGCTAAAGCAACTACAATTGTGGCTATCACTTAACAAAAATCATCCAAGGAAATTTAGGTTTGAAAATGTACTGAATGCAAACTTAGGGATACTTGACTCATGCCTCCTAGTGGAGTCCACATTTCAGCGAGCTACATATCAC
The DNA here is from genome assembly GCF_007990345.1 of Gossypium hirsutum. NCBI lineage: Eukaryota > Viridiplantae > Streptophyta > Magnoliopsida > Malvales > Malvaceae > Gossypium > Gossypium hirsutum. The sequence goes on along the minus strand of NC_053437.1, from coordinate 4,735,492 downwards.
AACAAACCATAGATAGCTGATAAGCCACCTAGTATACCTCATTTGGCTTACGAGTCTTTGGTAAGTCAACTAGCAAACCACTAGTTGATTTGTAAACCTCAAATCAGCGAACCTAAGCACCACACATTGGTGACTGATCTTTATTGCTGCAACTTCAATTGGGAAATGTCGCGACATTGGACTTGTTAACCCAACACAACATCCTAAATAATTATCTTACATAAACATACTCATGCGAACTTCCCTAATTATCTGATAACCAATGAAAAAAAGTCAACTTTATAAGCCATACAGACTAAGTTACTAAACATGTCAAAATGCAAGTTCAACACCAAGTAACAAATTCTCTATGTACATGCCATAAAACCCAATTTCAAAAATGCATACAAAAGAGGAAACAAGTTGAATCTTGAGTTGAGTTGTTTAGTTAGATGCTTGACCTAAGAATCTAGGTCTATACAACTTCGAGACCTGCGCACAGAGACAAACATAACCGGCATTGAGTATTGAATATTCAATAGTGTTAATATAATTCATATACAACATATTAAGATTAGACTAAAGCAATTATATAGGAACAACAACAAATTCATTCACTTATACTAGAGATTGAACTTGGAATTGGTCGAGGAATTGAGTATTTACATAATAGATGTACGATGCATGTTTTACATTTTGATATTAAGCCACGTAACATTTTTTAGACAATAATTTTACCTCAAAAGTTTTAGATTTTGGTCTCACAAAAGTTACATTCAGTGGATGACATCATCGTTTCTCTCACAATAGCACGAGAAGCAATAGGATATATGGATCCTAAGTTATTTTATAAGAATATTGGTGGTATCTATTAGTACAAAACTCTGGTAAGGAAAATCTCGAACACACGATCGAAACTCGAACAAAAAAAGAAGAAATAGCACAGGCTCTAAGGCGTGTATCAAGACACTATCTATAAGGTTATAGTAGCCCCCACCTACCTTCAGTGTGCAAATGAGTTCTAAGGAAATTAACCTCGAGGATACAATGAAGCCAATGACTATTTGTGTTTTGCACTAACGAGAATAGTCCACTATGTACTGAGCAATGTTAACAAAAAAACTCAATTTCTACAAAAGATTTCTGCAGTAATACTTTATAGAATAATATTAGAAAATGAAGGAAGGAAAGAAAGAATATTAGAATTTGTTGATATATTTCCAAATGAAATTTCATTCCTATTTATAGGAATTTTCATGTCTCTTCATAGAGACATCTTTCAATAGGTGTCTTTATGAATAATTATTCATTTAATTTTGTAACTATTCAAATAATATTTTTTGAATAGTTATAATTCTTTTTTTTTAAATCAAATGATATAACTTTTGACCAATGACCAAAAGATTTATCTTTTGATTAAATTACACCCATTCATTTATAGTTATTGGGATACTATAAATATTTGAAAATGTTAAAACAATCTCCCCCCATATTCAAAATATTTAGATTTTGATATTCTTGGAAATCAATTTGAATAAATAAAGGTGTCTTACGATTGAACCTTCACTTAGTGAAAACATGTTAAAGATAATCGAAATTGCATGGTAGACTAAGCTTTGAACCAACTATTTCAACATCGGCCAATGCATAGTATCTAGGGACACTATTATGGCCATGTGTCTATGTCCTCTTTTTATGAGTGCTGTCAAAGCCAAGCCCTTAAGCTCCTAGAAGCGGCCACACTTCCTCTCACATATGTAGATCCCATCAAAAGTGTTCCCATAATTATAACACTCTAACATATTTATGTTATGGGTCCATTAAGAGTACATTACTCATCCTTCCCTTATCATTACGGGTACCTAGCACTTTAATCTTAGGATGGATTTATTTATAATGCTAACAATCACATACTAATGATGTACTTTGTCTCATTGAACTTAAGACTTGACGTTATACCAAGTGTTGAGTCGAGTTTCCATCATAGGTGACTCTAATTAATAGGCTTGAGTCCCATCCATTTTGAGGTCCTTTTTACTACATCTCTAGCAAGACTTTTTGTCAAAGGATCTGCCAAATTTTCACTTGACCTCACATAATTAATAGTGATCACTCCATCAGAGATTAATTGTCGGACATAACTATGTCTTAATCCAATGTGTCTAGACTTTCCATTATATACTTGGCTATATGCCTTAGCTAGAGTAGCCTCACTATCACAACGGATAGAAATAGGTGAAATTGGCTTAGGCCATAAATGTACATCATAAAGTAAATTTCTTAACCATTCTGCTTCTTTAGATGCAGCGGCTAATGCAATAAATTCTGCTGCCATGGTGGAATCAATAATACATGTTTGTTTCTTGGAACCCCAAGAAATGACTCATCCACCAAGAATGAAGATCCATCCACTAGTAGATGCATGATCTTCCAAACTTGTAATCCAACTAGCATCCGAATACCCTTCTAAAACTGAAGGATATCCATTATAACACAATCCATAGTTAATAGTTTTCTTTAAGTACCTAAGTACTCTATTCAAAGCTTGCCAATGCAAACTAATTGGATTACTTGTGTACCTACTCAATTTTCCAATAGCATATGCAATATCTGGTCTTGTACAAGTCATTATATACATAAGACAACCAATTAGACTTGCATATTTCAATTGATCAATTTTCCTACCAGCATTAGATACTAATTTTAATTGACGATCCATGGGTGTAGATGCTAGTATACTGTTGAAAAGATCAAACTTTTTAAGCACATTTTCAATGTAATATGATTGTGATAAAGCTATAGTGCTTTCATCTCGGGTTATTTTAATCCCAAGAATAACATCTGCTACACCCATATCCTTCATAGCAAAGTTGATTGACAATAATTTCTTTGTGTTTTCTATTTGTTCCAAATCCATGCCAAAAATGAGCATGTCATCTACATATAAGCAAATTATGACACCTTTTCTATTTTCAAATTTACTATATATGTGATTAAATGCTAAAGTTACATATTTTATTTAATTAAATTGGTTAATTTATGAGAGTGCACCATTAATTTTCCCATGTTTATATTGAATTTTGTGTAGGGATATAAATTGGGGCTAAATAGAAGAAAAAGGAAACAATTGGGCTAGATTGAAGAAAAAAGCAAAGAAGGAGGGCCAAAGCAGAATTTTTTCAATATTAATTAGCTGAAATTTTTATTGACTTAGTGGGAGATTATTTTGGGATTTTTTTTATATCATGGAATATTTTTCCTTGATTTTCTATACTAGTTGGCTCTTAATTTAGCAATGCCACTAGTATAAATAGATGCTACATTGTTCATTTTAATCATCAAGGAATATATCGAGCTTTCATCTTTCAATACATTCTCTCCTTTCTTCTCACGAATTTACTTGTTGCCTTTAGTTTTTTTCCCTTCAATTTATTAATTCCTAGTAGCCTCCAACTTAAGCCTATTGCAATCTCTTTTTCAAATTCCCTTTTCATTTTCAGTAGCCAACCACCCGTTTTATCTTATTTAATTTATCCAATAACCAACATGCCCCAAACCTTAGTTAACTAAACCTATTTTCAGCTTTAGGTCAGAATTAGCCTCGTCAAAACCCGTGAGTTACGAACCCGAGCAATTTAACTCCTAGATTCCAGTACTTATTATTTCTCCGGATTAAGAGTATGATTTTGTCAACTCACAAAGTCAGATCAACATTAAGTCAAAAAAAGACGTCGTTTGATTTAGTGTGATTAGACGTACAGTTGGAATTCCGAAAAGATCAATTGTCTAATCGATTTTCTGTAAACACATTGGCATGCCAAGTAGAGATTGTTGTTTGGTTTCGTCAAGGGAAGTAGTAACCGGATTTAAATGTCCCACGCGGTTGAGGGCATTGGTTCGAGCTAGGATCTTCTGGAACGCAAAGCTGCCGGAGTTCTAAATCACGAACGTTTCGTGGTTGTTCATTGGTAAGGGTTAGTTATAGGACGTTCCATAACTAATTTACACAAGGAAGAGTTGGTGTCTGAGGCGTCCTTGGTAGCTATAACTAGCTTATTAGAAAAGATGAGTTCATCTAATTTTGAGGATCGGTTCAAAGACGAGGAGAAACCTGTGCCTAAAGCTGAGCTTATTTTAATTAATTTTTCTTTAGATTTATTTAAATGCTTTTTATTATTTATTTTCAGCTTTTACTTTTTACGTATTTTATTTATTTATTTCATGTTTCAGGTTTTCGATTTTATCCTCCCCAAATTTTTTGGGCACGACAACTGCCCTGACATAAATCTGGTCAAGAGAGCAACAATTTGCAGTAAACCCAGTCTCTGAGGGATCGACCCTACTCCCTATACTGCTTAAATTTGCAAAATTAGGTGTAGGTTTATATTGGTGGGTTCGACACCCATCAATATGCGCTTATCAGATTCATTTATTTTATAGCCATTAGCTAAAACAACATTGTCCAACTTTTGGTGCCATTTTTTTGTGTTTGTTTAAGATTATATAAAGATTTAACAAGCTTACATACCTTATGCTCTTGTATTGGAACAACAAATCCTTCCGGTTGCTCCATGTACACTTTCTTTTCCAATTCACCATTTAAAAATGCAGTTTTAACATCCATTTGGTGAACAACCAAATTATATATAGAGGTAAGTGATATTAAGAGTCTAATTGTAGCAATTCTTGCTACTGGAGCATAGGTATCAAAGTAATCAATACCTTGTCTTTGTGTAAAACCTTTTGTTGCCAACCTTGCTTTAAATTTATCAACGGTTCCATCAACCTTCATTTTCTTTTTGAAGATCCATTTACAACCTATATATTGGTTTGGAACCTGGTGGAAGATCAACTAAGATCCAAGTTTGATTTCCCATTATTGAATCCATCTCATCATTTATTGCTTCTTTCCAAAAAGTAGAGTCTTGAGATTTCACTGCCTCTTAAAAGGTAATAGGATCAAATTCAGTATTATAACAATAAGGTATCTTATTGCATATACTTTCGCCTTTTCCTTCTACAAGAAACATAATGAAATCTGGTCTAAAATCATTGACCTTTTTAATCCTCTTATTTCTTCTTAATTCTTGACAAGATTCATCATTATTATCAATTTGTTTCAATGGAATCTCATTCTCGTTTGAAGAATAAATCAACTGTTGTGGTTGTAATTGTCTTGATATAGAATTAATTCTATTTTCATCAAAAATAGCATCTCTTGATTCAATAACAGTATTAATTGAAATTGAATCATTTGGTTCAATTACCATGAACCTACATGCCTTGCTATTATGTGCATAACATATAAATATGCATTTAATTCTTCTTTCACCTAACTTTTTACGTTTAGATGTTGGAACTTTTACAATAGCTCTACAACCCCAAACATTCAAATAATTAAGGTTTGGTTTCTTTTTCTTCCATTGTTCATAGGGGGTTATTTTAGTTTCTTTATTAGGAACTCTATTCAATATATGACAAGCTATTAGAACAGCTTCTCCCTAAAAACCTTGTCCAAGACCTGAATATGATAACATTGAATTTACCATTTCAGTCAAGACTCTATTTTTTCTTTCAGCTACACCATTTTGTTGTAGTGTGTAAAGGGCTGAAACTTGATGGGCAATTCCAGTGAGTTCAAAATAACTTGGATTATAGTATTCTCCACCTCTATCCGATCTTAAGCACTTGATAAATGATTCACACTGAAGTTCAACTTCAGATTTATAGACTTTAAATTTATCAAGCGCTTCATCTTTTGAATGCAATAAATATACATAACAATATCTAGAACAATCATCAATAAAAGTAACACAATATTTCTTTCCACCTAATGTAGGAGTATTATGCATGTCACATAAATCACTATGTATCAAATCAAGCAATTTTGTTTTCTTTTTAACCGTAGAGAAAGGGTTTCTTGTAATTTTAGTCAACATACATGTATTGTATTTTTTAATATCATCATTAAAAATAGGAATTAAATCTAATTTATAGATGTCATTCAATTTTCTATAATTCAAATGACCTAATATATAATGCCACAAACAAAAAAGATTCAACCATATAAGCAGAAATAGTATTTTTATTCTTATTAATAATATTAAGTTTGAACATGCTATCATACATATACCCTTTCCCCACAAAAATTCCTCTCTTAGACAAAATAAACTTATCTACCTCAAAAACAAGTTTGAAACCAAACTTATTCAATAGACTTCCAGACACTAAATTCTTTCTAACTTTTGGTACATAATATACATCATTTAAGGTTAAATCCTTTCCAGAAGTAAATTGTAGTTCAACAGACCCTTTTCCTTTGATTGCTGGGGTGGAAGAATTTCCCATGTACAAGACATTGTCATTTTCACATTGTGTGAACTTTGTGAACATGCTTTTGTCTTTGCACACATGTTTGGTCACTCCGGTATCAATCCACCATGTATTATCATCTTGTGCCATATTAATTTCAGATATCATTGCAACGAACTTTTCGTTATTATCAGCCTTAGAAGATGATTTCTTCTTTAAAAATCGACATTCATTCTTGAAATGTCCCAGCTTTCCACAATGATAGCATAAGCCCTTTTGTTTCTTTTTGAACTTAGGTGCTCTATCAGTCTGTTTGAACTTTCTCTTGAATGGTTTGGTAGTCTGTACTTCCTTCGTAACATGTACTTTGGCATTTTCAGAATTTAGGTTCTAATCTTATTTTCGATACGCTTCTTCAATACGAAGATGATTTGCCAACCTCAAGAGATATTTCCTCTTTCTTGTATTGTAGACTTCTTTTAAAATCTTTCCAAGATAGAGGAAGTTTGTCTATTATGGAGGATACCACAATCATTTCATCCATTTTCATATCATATTGCTTAAATTGATTCAGCATATTTTCAATATCACGAAATTGTTCCATAACAGAACGATCATCAACCATTTGATAATTATTGAAACGACTGACAAGAAATTTCTTACTTGTAACATCTTCGGTCATGTATCTTGCCTCCAATTTGTCCCATAATTCTTTAACGGTGACCTCATTTTGGTAGGTGTCAAACAAACCCTCAGATAAACTATTCAATATATGGCCTATGCACATGTAGTCAGCATTGTCCCATTTTTTTCTTTCTCGGGTTGCAGCAACAGATTCGTTTTCATTCTCTTCAGGTCTTAGAGTATCCAAAACATAAGCAATCTTCAAAGTTGATAATAAGAAGTGCATGTTTTTCTGCCATCATCGAAAATTGCCACCATCAAACCGATCAAGTTTAACAACGTTGGAAGCCAACTCCCTTAGTGTTCCACTTTCATGTGTTGTGGTAGTCATCATGAATTATAACCTTAAAATTGTTAGTACAAAACTCCGGTAAGGAAAATCTCGAACACACGATCGAAACTCGAACAGAAAAAGAAGAAATAGGACAGGCTCCAAGGTGTGTATCAAGCCACTATCTTTAAGGTTATATTCGCCCCCACCTACCTTCGGTGTGCAAATGAGTTCCAAGCAAATTAACCTCAAGGATACAATGAAGCCAATGACTATTTGCATTTTGCACTAACGAGAATAGTCCACTATGCACTGAGCAATGTATAACAAAAAACTCAATTTCTACAAAAGATTTCTGCAGTTATAAAGACTTTATAGAATAATCTAATAATATTAGAAAATGAAGGGAGGAAAGAAAGAATATTAGAATTTGTTGATATATTTCCAAATGAAATCTCATTCCTATTTATAGGAATTTTCATGTCTCTTCATAGAGACATCTTTCAATAGGTGTCTTTATGAATAATTATTCATTTAATTTTGTAACTATTCAAATAATATTTTGTGAATAGTTATAATTCTTTTTTTTTAATCAAATGATATAACTTTTGACCAATGACCAAAAGATTTATCTTTTGATTAATTACACCCATTCATTTATAGTTATAGGGATACTATAAATATTTGAAAATATTCCAATAGTATCTCGAAGAAAGCCAATGTTTATAGCTTTGGAATGATGTTAATGGAGATTGCGGGAAGGAGGAAAATTTTGAATGCTTTCACTGACCGTTCAATTCAAACTTATTTTCCATCATGGATTTATGATCGATTTGAAGAAGAGGAGAACGTAGAGTTTGGAGACATGACAAAAAATGAAACCAAAATTGTGAGGGAAATGATAATCGTTGCCTTTTGATGCATACAAACGAAGCCCATATATCATTCGTCAATGACCAAAGTACTGAAGATGCTTGAAAGTGAAGTTTAGCTCCTTAAAATACCTCCCTAAGTCTTTAGTATTTCCTATGGACATGTCTAGTAATGATAGTAAATAAGAATTCAATAGACATGGGAGTACATGTAATGAAAGTTATATAATGTTTCAAAGGAGGATTAGCTTTCATTTGCAGGCTCAAAATAATTATTACCCATACTATATATGTCTTGTTTAACGTTCTCTTGTTGCAATTGCTGCCACTTCCCTTACCTCTTGCAATTCGATGAAGATCCCACTTGTGTCATTCATTCTTTGGATAATGGTACTAACCATAGGCTGATTTCCCTGAAATCACTCGTTTAAGGATTGTCGGGTCAATTTGTGTAAGTAGAAATTTTAAATCATGAATTCAGTTTTGTAGTTTATGCTAACATCCCAATTGTTCGGACTGACTTCTCACCCACGGAATGAGTGGTTACAGAACAATCAAGATAAACCAAAAATTCCATTGTTTTCCCAACTTGTAATAATTCTTGTACCCGTAAAAAAAGTTGATAAAATTAATTGTATCAAAATGGTAAAAATATCATGGAGGCTTGTGTACTATTAGGATTCAGATTGCATTTTGTACTTTCTACTAAAACATGAATAAATTAGTCTTATATGTTAGATTAAAGAAAAAAAATTGTCATTTCTGTTAAAAATTTCATCCATTTGTACGGTTAAAGCATGGTGTGATTGACATAATAACCAAACAGTGATACAGGAGAGCCATATGTACCACATGATAATGTACAACGAATATTTTTTACCAATAGAAATGGATGAAAATTTTAACAGAATGACTAATCTGCTCTTTAATTTAACGTATATAAACTAATTTACTTATTTTTTTAATAAAAAGAACCTTATACAATTTGACTCTTAATACAATGGTGTCTAATGCAACTTTTACTGATTAAAATTTATTCTCGTACGGTTTCCGTGTGATGCTGTGACTCCAGTTGATTGAAATTTCAAAGTTCTTTCTTTTCCTCTCCCGATATTAAGGAAAATATCAAGTGGTGAATTATAAAGATGTCTTTTTCTCTTATCATTTTCGCCGTCGATTCTTGGGTCCCGCTTTTCTTTTCCTTACCAAAATTGATGGTGTGGAAAAATTATGATTGGCTTTCGTATTGTTGTATGGTTTGCAATTAGTTATCTACTCCTTTTTTTTCTTTAAATTTGAGAAAGAAAGACATGGTTTTGGAGAGTGAAAAATTGCAGAAACAGTTAAGAGACTGGTTAGCCTGTATTAAATTAAACTAAAATCTCCTCTCTCTTCCCCTGAAACTTTTAGGATGGTAAGACCAAAACTTGCATTAATTTGCCTTTTGGCACTAGCTTTATATCTCTTTCCTCATGCTTCCACCGCTCGAAGCATAAATAAGCATTGTGGAGTTACTTCGTGTGGAAACCTTAGCGTCAGTTACCCTTTTCGATTAAAATCCCAGCCTCAAGGCTGTGGTTTTATGTGGTTTGAGCTGGTTTGCAACAACAACCGCACCATCTTCCCTACGGAAGATGGGGATTTCTATGTCCAAAACATCTCTTATGTTAACAAAACTATTCATCTGCTAGATGTGAATGTGGCCAACCATAACTGCTCTATTCCTCTCAGTTCCCTTCCTTTATCTCCCATTGATAACTCCACTTTCCAAAATGATTTTGCTGTTTATGTATACAGCTATAGCGAGTATAGCAAGATATATGTGGTGAATTGCAGTATGAAGATGAACAAGTCTTGGCATGGTGTTAATTACATCAATGCTTCTCGTTGTTCTTCCTCTCCACAAACTAATAATAATTTCTATTATTTTGTGGATGGAGGAACTCCACCGTCTGATTTCAATCCTTCATGCACTGTTGAAGCCAGGGTTCCGATCAGTCTTCATAATATCAGTGGACTTTCCACTGTTGATATTTACAAAAAGCTGATGATGGGCACCCGAATTAAATGGGACCTTCGGCTTCTCAATATTGTCATACTTGATTGGAGCTCCGTTGTTAACATGTGAGGGTTTCCATACTTTATTTTTATGGTTTTAATTTTTAAGGACTGATTAACCATTTCTTTAATTATGTGTTACGTTCCATATTCCAGACTGCTATCGTTCTTACGGGTGTTGGCGTTGGTGGCGCTATATATACTAAGCAACGCGTACCGTATTCTCTTAGGCAAACCCATAATTGGTATGTATTATTGCTTTAAGGTTTCGCTAAATTCAGTGAGAATTCGTTATAATAACTTCTTATAGAATTGAATTTTTTTTTTAACATTTTAATATCCCGTTCCAGAATAAAAACCTTAGATTAAATTAGGCTATATAATTCAAAACCAAAATTAAAATAATAATAATAAGACAAAATTTAATACTTTGTACACATAAGGACAGCCAATTAAACAGCAAAGAAGATCCTCAGAAATTTGTTTAAATTTTTTGGTCTTCCTGTACATTCCTATTTCTAGTTGTATGTACACTTATCATGCATCGGGTCATCTGATCCATCCTGAAAATTCGTCTAAAAGGTGAGAGAATTCGAACAAAAATATAAGCTTAAAAAATGGACATAAATAAAAAAAATAAGATACATTTTCTAAACGGGTCATATTTTGGGTAAATTTTTTTGGCTCAACCCAAATTTGCGAAAGATAAATTGTTGCTGTTCCTAAATTTGCAAAAGAAAAAATGCTGCTGCTTTTGCTGTTTTATCTCTATTTTACTGTCATTTCACTCATGGGTGAAGCCAGAACAAATTTTTAAGGAGATCGAATGAAATTTTAATTTTTTGTAGTCTATATTTTTATAATTTTTAAAGGGTTAAATCAAACTTTTATAATTTTAGGGGGTAAAGTGTAATTTTACATTTACTATTTTAAAATTTTTGGGCCTAAATAGCAATTTTACATTTTAGGGGGGTCAGGCCCCTGCCAACCCCCTAAATTCGTGTAACACATATTCCTTGTATGTCTTTTAACAGTCTTCCAAATTCCTTTCCTTGCAATAACAGGAACGCAGATCTGTACTTCTATGATACTAATGAATTTGCTTAGTTAGTCTCCATCACGTTTATCATTTGTCTCACTTTTATATAAAGAAAAAGTTTAAAAGTAAAAATAGATATAAAATGAAACAAATTGAAAAGCACAAAACCTTTATGATATGAACAGTAAAAACTACGTATAGAATTATGGTGTTGCTTGATTTTTTTTTCTTGAAAAACAGGGATGTTACTGATGAGGACATTTTTGGGGATATGTTGCTTGATTGCTCTTGTTATATACAAATTAAGAAGAAGACATTTGTCAGTAGATGATGCGATTGAAAACTTTCTTCAAAGTCAAATAAATTTTATGCCTATAAGATATTCATATGCTGAATTAAAGAAAATAACAGGAGATTTCAAGGATAAATTAGGTGACGGAGGTTATGGCACCGTGTTTAAAGGCAAACTTTGAAGTGGTAAATTTGTTGCAGTAAAATTGTTAAAGGAATCGAAAGGTAATGGCCAAGATTTTATCAATGAAGTTGCAACTACCGGAAGAATTCATCATGTGAATGTGGTGGAACTTGTTGGATTTTGTGTGGAGTGGAAAAAACAAGCTCTTGTCTATGATTTCATGAAAAATGGGTCTTTAGACAAATTTATATTTTCAACAAATAGCAGCTTGAGTTGGCAGAAGATGTTTGAGATAGCAGTTGGAGTTGGTCGAGGTATTCAATATTTACATAATGGTTGTGCTATGAAGATTTTACATTTTGACATCAAGCCACATAACATTCTATTAGATGAAAAATTTAATCCTAAACTCTCAGATTTTGGCCTTGCAAAGTTGCATTCAGTGGATGATAGCATTATTTCTCTCACAGCAGCACGAGGTACACTAGGATATATGGCTCCTGAATTGTTTTATAAAAATCTTGGAGGTATCTCGTATAAAGCTGATGTTTATAGCTTTGGAATGATGTTAATGGAAATTGTGGGAAGGAGGAAAAATCTGAATGCTTTTGTTGACAATTCAAGTAAAATTTATTTCCCGTCATGGATTTATCATCAATTTGAATTAGGAGAGAACATAGAGCTTGAAAACATGACAGAAAATGTAAATAAAATTGTGAGGAAAATGATAATCGTTGCATTTTGGTGCATTCAGACGAAGCCCGTACATCGTCCTACAATGACCAAAGTTTTGAAGATGCTTGAAAGTGAAGAAGAGCTCCTTGAAATACCTCCCAAGTCTTTTCTGTTTTCTGTGGACGTGTCTAGTAATGATAATGATTATTGAATTAATATTATGTAATGCAAGATATGCAATGTTTAGAAGGAGAATTTGCTTTCATTTGCAACCTTAAAATAACTTTAAGAGCACTAAAAATAAATATATAATATTTATATTAATATTTAAAATGAGTGTTTTTTTAATTTATATTAATATTTTTAGTGTCATTTTTTTACAAGGTTATTAAGGGGTTGTTTTTTAAAACTTCAATATGTTATAACAACGAATTTTAAAAAAATTACGACGGTAATAATTAGATTAAAATTTTTAAATTTAAAATATAAATGAATTAATTCATAAAAATAAAACTGCAGCAAGAATTAACTTTTAAATTTTACCTTAACCCAAACAAATAATTAATCCAATATATAATTGGAAACTATACTAGTACCTTGCAATAAAAAGAATCCCCACAAGTGGGTAGATAAGGTTTCTTTTTTTTTTCCCTTTGTTTTAAATTTTATAGTATTTAAATATATTTTTAAAATTCATATATAATATGTAAATTTGTAATATATAAAAGATAAATAAATAATTATCATTACTTTAATTTTTGTTTTATTTTGTAAAATTTAATTTAAAATTATTTATTACTAATTACTTAAAATATTAAAAAATAAACACCCTTGGGAGAGGTTAATTCTAGTTTGATTAATAAAAGTAGAGTCGAATACAGAGTAGCAACAGGCCACAATGCAGAACATTACAACATAATAATCCAAAAGAAAGACCAACGTATGACAAAATCGAACCAAACACACGACAAGAATCAATGAATGACCGTGAAATCACCACGAAGCAGCAAAGGAAATTGTTCTTTTGAAGCCCACATCACCCATTGCTAAAGTCAACTGATGAATTAAGCTCCATAATCCATGTAATTTCCATGGTCCCTTCCATAACAACCCAAGTATTCTAACTTGGTTGAAGAGAGTTTTTGACTCTTAGCTTACGTAACCAAGGATTATTCTAGTAACCCTAATGCAATTGAATGTTTATGATAAATGTTTATATTTGCGTAGATTGAATCATATACAGTGGAATGACAAAGGACTTGTATCAAGTATGTTAATTGATATTTGATAAAAAGGTTATAGATTAAGGGAAAGGAAACTTACTCCCAGAAAGTAAAAAGAAAATCACAAAAAAACCAGATCTGATGCTACCACCATGCTGGAAATAATTCAGATCTGTCTGTTCCTGCTGTAACCATAGCATCTACCATTCCTTGTGGTTCCCTGTGAACTTCAGTAAAGCTGACATTTACAACCCCAGTACCAATCCCCCACAAATCATTCATAAAGTCCATTGTCGCATGTCACAATTAACAATCCAATTAATGGCATTCCAATCAGCTTTAGCAAAAATATCAAGAGCAATTGCGACAGCAAGAAACTCTGCTAAATTAGGATTCGTGATATGAAGAGGACCTGAAAAGTATAGAAACTAAAAACAACTAAATTAGAATACAAAAGTTGAAACAAGTAACGTATGCATAATTTAGAGATTAACGACAAATTTTGATTAAAAAATGTATCGAAAACGTCTCACACGGCTTCTTTCGAAACTAAAGGGGGCCTGTTAAGAAATGGCTTAAAATTGGTAGTGGATTGTTGTTGTTGGTAGTGGGTTGTTGGTGGTAGTGGATTAGTGGATGGTTGTTGGTGTCCATTTTCAACCACAAATCTTTGCCAAAGTTTTGGACAATTATGTCCTTGAACTCTCTTATAAATAGAGAGGTTCATTAGCCATATTAATCATCCCAAACCAAGAGAGAGCAAAGCTTGTTCTTTGAAAGCTAGGATTTTAGCTTTCGGGTTTTCTATAGGGGTTGAGAGTTGTGAGGTTCTCGGGTTGTGTCTTGAGTGTAAAACACTTGTAATCTTCATCTTGTTATAGTGAAATTTCTTTTCGCCTCTGCCCGTGGACGTAGGCATTAAAGCCGAACCACGTAAATCCTTGTGTTCACTTTATTTTTCGTTCCGGTCAATTTACTTGTAGTCATATCGGAGTTCTCGAAACGATCCTTTCCGCAACAAATTGGTACCAGAGCGTAGTTGAAGGAGTGATAATATTTTCTGAATTGCCCTGTGACTGCAGCTTTGTCTGATCTTTCACATCAGGAAGAAAATATTATCATTCATTCAAAGGTTCCAAATTATGGCTACAAGTGTTTCATCGACTAAGTATGATGTCGAGAAATTTACCGGGAAAAATAGTTTCAGTTTATGGCGCATCAAGATGCGGGCAGTGCTGGTTCAACAAGGATTGCTAAAAGCATTGTCTGGTAAAGATAAATTACCAAGCACGCTTTCGGAAGAGCAAAAGGATGACATGCTAGAAAGAGCACATAGTGCTATTCTGCTATGTCTAGGAGATGAAGTGCTACGAGAAGTAGCGGATGAGAAAACCGCGTCCGGTTTGTGGCTCCGGTTAGAGAGCAAGTACATGACGAAGTCATTGACGAACCGGCTCTACCTCAAGCAAAGACTCTATGCCCTGAAGATGGAGGAAGGTACACCTGTTTCCCAGCACCTGGATAAATTCAATTCCATTATCATGGATTTGAATAATATCGATAACAAAATCGATGATGAGGACCAAGCAATAATTGTTTTGTGTTCTTTGCCTCCCTCGTATGAGAATTTTGTTGATACAATGATGTACGGTCGTGATGACCTGACTCTAGAGGAGGTGAAAAATGCCTTAAGTTCCAGTGAGTTGAGGAAGAAAATCACTGGTAAGGTGGTCGAAAACAATGAAGGCGAAGGCTTGGTTGCTCGAGGAAGATCCAAGGCAAAGGGTGGAAGTTCAAGTAAAAGCCATCCTAGATCGCAGTCCAAGAAGAGAATACAGTGCTACTACTGTAAGAAGTACGGGCACATGAAGGTAGATTGTCCGAAAAGGAAGGAGAAATCAGAATCACAGGAGCAACAAAATGATCGTGCGAATGTAGCTGATGCAGATTCTTCAAGTGATGCCGAGATCGTTCTTGCAGTATCCGACTCTTACGCTGGTGGGAGATGGATTCTTGATACGGGAGCTACATTTCATATAAGTACTTCGAAAGATGCATTCTCAACATACGAGAAGCATTCTGGTTCAGTACTAATGGGAAATGACCACGCATGTCAAGTCATGGGGATTGGCACAGTTCGTATAAAGATGTTTGACGGTATTGTTAGAACTCTAACTGATGTTCGGCACATTCCAGAAATGAAGAAAAATTTGATCTCTTTGAGTACGTTGGACAAGAAAGGCTTTCGGTACTCTGCTGAAGGTGGAGTTCTCAAGGTATTCTCGGGTGCTTTGACTATGATACGTGGTAATTTGGAGCGGGGCCTTTACTTCCTCGATGGTTCCTCGGTTACAGGTGTTGCGGGAGTGTCATCATCAGATGATCTAGATTCTGACACCACGAAGTTATGGCATATGCGGCTCGGGCATATGAGCGAGAGAGGCTTATCGGTGCTAAGCAAACGAGGATTATTGTCTGGGCAGTGTACAGGAAAGTTGAATTTCTGTGAGCACTGCGTCTTCGGTAAGCAGACTCGGGTAAAGTTCAGCACTGGGATTCACAAGACAAAAGGCACAGTGGATTACTTCCATTCTGACCTTTGGGGGCCTTCTCCGACAATTTCTAAAGGTGGTTACAGATATCTGCTTACCTTTATCGATGATTACTCGAGAAAGGTTTGGGTGTATTTTCTGAAGAGCAAGTATGAGGTTCTCATCAACTTCAAGCAATTTAAAGCTTTGATCGAAAATCAAACAGGAAAGAAGATCAAGCGATTCCGGACGGATAATGGCTTGGAGTTTTGCTCAGGTGAATTCAATGAGTTCTGCAAAAATGAAGGAATAGTGAGACACCGCACTGTTCGTCGAACACCACAACAAAATGGAGTTGCAGAACGCATGAATAGAACTCTCTTGGAGCGAGCTCGTTGCATGCGATCAAATGCTGGGCTCGGTGAAGAATTTTGGGCTGAAGCTGTTAATACTGCTTGTTATTTGGTTAACAGATCTCCGTCAACAGCTATTGAGCTGAAGACTCCTGAGGAAGTATGGTCTGGTTCTCCTGCTGATTACTCTGGTTTAAGAGTGTTTGGCTGCCCTGCGTATGCTCATGTAAATGAGGGAAAACTCAAACCGAGGGTGAAGAAATGCATATTTCTTGGATACGGCCAAGGGGTGAAAGGATACAGGTTGTGGTGTCCTGATCCGGTTTCGTCCAAGTTCATCATCAGCAGAGATGTGACTTTTGATGAGTCATCCATGCTTCGATCCACCACAAATTCCCGGGAAAAGGAGGAGTCAGATAGAATGGGAGATCACGGTGTTGAGAAGCAGGTGGAGTGTCAGGTGGACGCTCCAATTCCTACGGAAGGTACTTCAGTCCAGGATGATCAAGTTGAGGTGCAAGATTCCGATGAAGATGAGTCACCTCAAGAAAAACCATATAGCATTGCCACTGGAAGAACGAAGAGACAAATCAAACCAAATCCGCGTTACGCTAATCTGGTGTCTTTCGCGCTCAGTGTGGCGGAGTCCATTGGTATAGAACCTTCCAGTTATAATGAGGCTGTCACGTGTGATGAGTCGGCACAGTGGGCAATTGCTATGAGTGAGGAGATAGAATCTCTTCACAAGAACCATACTTGGGAGTTGGTTAAGCCGCCAAGTAACCAGAAGATAGTTGGTTGCAAATGGGTCTTCAAGAAAAAGGAAGGCATCCTAGGGGTTGAAGCAACTAGATTCAAGGCACGATTGGTTGCTAAAGGCTTCACTCAGAAAGAGGGGATTGACTACAATGAAGTTTTCTCCCCAGTCGTAAAGCATTCTTCCATTCGTGTATTACTTGCCATGGTGGCCAAGTCTGATCTAGAACTTGAGCAGCTTGACGTAAAAACGGCGTTCTTGCATGGTGAGCTCGAGGAAACAATCTACATGCGTCAACCAGAGGGTTTTACAGTTCCTGGTAAAGAAGACCATGTCTGTCTATTAAAGAAGTCTTTATATGGATTGAAACAATCCCCAAGGCAGTGGTACAAGCGGTTTGATAGCTTCATGATTCAGCATGGTTACACAAGATGTGACTATGATGCTTGTGTCTATCATCGGAAGCTCTCAGATGGTTCGCACATTTATTTGTTGTTGTATGTTGATGACATGTTAATTGCTTCCAAAAACATGTCGGAATTCAACAAGTTAAAGTCGCAGTTGAGTGGTGAGTTCGAGATGAAGGATCTGGGTGCTGCCAAGAAAATTTTGGGCATGGATATTCACAGAGATCGCAAGGCGGGCAAGCTTCGTGTGTCGCAGAAGAACTACATTGAAAAGGTTCTTCAACGCTTCGGCATGGATAAAGCGAAAACTGTGAGTACTCCGTTGGCACCACATTTCAAACTCTCTGCAGAGTTGTCACCACAATCTGATGAAGAAAAGCAGCAAATGTCTCACATTCCATACTCGAGTGCAGTTGGAAGCGTGATGTATGCAATGGTTTGCACTCGTCCAGACATTTCACATGCAGTTAGTGTGGTCAGCAGATACATGAGTTGTCCTGGCAAGGAACACTGGCAGGCCGTGAAATGGATTCTCAGGTACTTGAGAGGTTCTGCAGATTTATGCTTGGTATATGATCAGAGTGACTGCACTAGCAGTGTCACGGGCTATGTGGACTCTGATTATGCTGGAGATCTGGACAAAAGAAGATCTCTGACGGGTTATGTTTTCACTTATTCTGGAGGAGCCATTAGTTGGAAAGCTGTGTTACAGTCTACCGTAGCCTTATCTACGACTGAGGCGGAATATATGGCGTTAGCAGAAGCAGTGAAAGAAGCATTGTGGATGAAAGGTCTAGTAAGCAGTTTGGGTTTACAACAGGATTTCACTGTTGTATTTTGCGATAGCCAGAGTGCCATACATCTGACTAAAAATCAGATGTTTCATGAACGGACCAAACACATTGATGTCAGATATCATTTTGTTCGGGAACATGTTACGCAAGGTGACATTGTTATCAGCAAGGTTGCTACCGAGAAGAATCCTGCAGATATGTTAACTAAGGTGATCCCTGCATATAAGTTCAAGCATTGCTTGGACTTGATAGGTATTCGGGATTGATTAGCGCCAGAGAGGCGTTTGGAAGAGGTGATCCAGTTCGAGGAATTCACTATGATGTTCAGCTTGGTAAATTTCAAGCCAAGGTGGAGATTTGTTAAGAAATGGCTTAAAATTGGTAGTGGATTGTTGTTGTTGGTAGTGGGTTGTTGGTGGTAGTGGATTAGTGGATGGTTGTTGGTGTCCATTTTCAACCACAAATCTTTGCCAAAGTTTTGGACAATTATGTCCTTGAACTCTCTTATAAATAGAGAGGTTCATTAGCCATATTAATCATCCCAAACCAAGAGAGAGCAAAGCTTGTTCTTTGAAAGCTAGGATTTTAGCTTTCGGGTTTTCTATAGGGGTTGAGAGTTGTGAGGTTCTCGGGTTGTGTCTTGAGTGTAAAACACTTGTAATCTTCATCTTGTTATAGTGAAATTTCTTTTCGCCTCTGCCCGTGGACGTAGGCATTAAAGCCGAACCACGTAAATCCTTGTGTTCACTTTATTTTTCGTTCCGGTCAATTTACTTGTAGTCATATCGGAGTTCTCGAAACGATCCTTTCCGCAACAGGGCCTTTAAACTGTTTTTGGTGATACAGCGTAGCTTTAGTTGATTGATTCAGCCAGGTAATGACAATAGGTAGGCAACAGCACAATAAAATAAAGATAAACAAAGCTAGCTGCCTGCTGCTTACTGAATTGAATTAAGCTATCAATTGTTTATCTTATGGTCGGCCAGTGACTGGCTTTGTGCTCAATAGTTTGGTTTTAATTAATTGACAGTCACTTTTTTGTTTTTGATGAGAAAGAAATACTTGGTTTCACTTATTTTTCAATCTTTATAAAAGAATTTTTTTTATGTATCTCAAAATATTTTTATATTTAAAACTATAGATTTTATCAAACTCACTTCATTCATGAGTGAACGAAAAATATTTTATATTAGAAATATATATTTATAAAAATATATTAACAAACGATTATATATTTATAAACACGCCTTGTGGATTTACTTTGTGTGGAAACCTTAACATCAGTTGCCCTTTTCGATTAAAAACCCAGCCTCGTAGCTGTGGTCATAAGTGGTTTGAGCTGGTGTGCGACAATAACCGCGCCATTTTCCCTATGGAACGCGGGAGTTTCTATGTCCAACACATCTCTTATGATAACCAAACTATTCATCTTGTAGATGTGAATCTGGACATAGATAGGTGCTCTCTTCCTTTCGGTTTTCCTATGCGTAGAAAATTCCATCGAATAGGAATAACAACTTATACATATCTTCATACCGAGTTTTATTTCGATAGATCTACATATGAAGAGATGTTTGTCATGAATTGCAGTATGAAGATAAACAAGTCTTGGTGTGGGGCTAATTACATAAATGCTTCTCCTTGCTCTTCCTTTCCACCAACTAATAATAATTACTTCTATTTTTTGGATGGAGGAACTCCACCCTCTGCTTTTCATCCCTCTTGCACAGTTGAGGCCCTGGTTCCGATCGGTCTTCATAACATCAGTAACCTCTCTACTTTTGATATTTACCAAAAGCTGATGATGGGTGCCCCAGTTTTCTGGAATTTTGAAGATGGCCTGCTGGATTGGAGCTCAGTTGTTAACGTGTCAGGCATTTTTTAGAAATATTTTCTTAGTAATGAAAAATCCGAACAATTGGACATGCTTAGTTCTGAAATATATTATTCTCTACTGTTGTTTTTATTTATTATTTTTATATAAACTGGTTTTTTTTAATTATTTGATAAACTCATCAAATTTCTCTCAACTCAAAAACTAGTCTTTTCACACTAAATTTTTTTTATAAATATACTGGTAGGTTATTTCAGAAAAAAAAAAGTATTATGTTTTTTTTTATAGTTTAGGTTGGGCTTTCGTGACTATCATTTTTTACAATATTTATCTTTAGGATTTGATCTTATATTATTTTTACTTATTAATAATTAAAGATAGAAATGAAGTTGCTTAGGATTAAACCGAAATTCTTATGCTTACAAGATAATATAATTCTCGCTAAATCAAAAAATTATTATCATCTTGCAAATTTTTTATTTAAAAGTAATTTCTTTATTACCGTACATAACATTTATTAATATTTTGGATAAAATTACTTTATTACAAAATCACAATCAGTGTTGAAAATGTAATTTATTCCAAATTAGTCTTCTATTACCGCTATTATGTCCTATTAACTATTTCATGGTCTTATCAAGAAATCAATGATTTCTTTAATGTGCTTTGTTGAAAATTTCAGAGTGAAACCATTGTTGTATGGTTTGCAATTAGTTATCTACTCCCTTTTTTTTCTTTAAATTTGAGAAAGAAAGACATGGTTTTGGAGAGTGAAAAATTGCAGAAACAGTTAAGAGACTGGTTAGCCTGTATTAAATTAAACTAAAATCTCCTCTCTCTCCCCCTGAAACTTTTAGGATGGTAAGACCAAAACTTGCATTAATTTTCCTGTTGGCACTAGCTTTATCTCTCTTTCCTCATGCTTCCACCGCTCGAAGCATAGGCAAGCATTGTGGAGTTACTTCGTGTGGAAACCTTAGCGTTAGTTACCCTTTTCGATTAAAATCCCAGCCTCAAGGCTGCGGTTTGAGCTGGTTTGAGCTGGTTTGCAACAACAACCGCACCATCTTCCCTACGGAAGATGGGGATTTCTATGTCCAAAACATCTCTTATTTTAACAAAACTATTCATCTGCAAGATGTGGATGTGGCCAACCATAACTGCTCTATTCCTCTCAGTTCCCTTCCTTTACCTCCCATTGATAACATCACTTTCCAAAATGATTTTTCTCTTTATGAATATAGCTATAGCGAGTATAGCAATATATATGTGGTGAATTGCAGTATGAAGATGAACAAGTCTTGGCATGGTGTTAATTACATCAATGCTTCTCGTTGTTCTTCCTCTACACAAACTAATAGTAATTTCTATTATTTTGTGGATGGAGGAACTCCACCGTCTGATTTCAATCCTTCATGCACTGTTGAAGCCAGGGTTCCGATCAGTCTTCATAATATCAGTGGACTTTCCACTTTTGATATTTACAAAAAGCTGATGATGGGCACCCGAATTAAATGGGACCTTCGGCTTCCCAATAATGTCATACGTGATTGGAGCTCCGTTGTTAACTTGTGAGGATTTCTATACTTTATTTTTATGGTTTTAATTTTTAAGGACTGATTAACCATTTCTTTAATTATGTGTTACGTTGCATATTCCAGACTGCTATCGTTCTTACGGGTGTTGGCGTTGGTGGCGCTATATATACTAAGCAACCCGTACCGGATTCTAGACAAACCCATAATTGGTATGTATTATTGCTTTAAGATTTCGCTAAATTCAGTGAGAATTCGTGTTAAGAAATGGCTTAAAATTGGTAGTGGATTGTTGTTGTTGGTAGTGGGTTGTTGGTGGTAGTGGATTAGTGGATGGTTGTTGGTGTCCATTTTCAACCACAAATCTTTGCCAAAGTTTTGGACAATTATGTCCTTGAACTCTCTTATAAATAGAGAGGTTCATTAGCCATATTCATCATCCCAAACCAAGAGAGAGCAAAGCTTGTTCTTTGAAAGCTAGGATTTTAGCTTTCGGGTTTTCTATAGGGGTTGAGAGTTGTGAGGTTCTCGGGTTGTGTCTTGAGTGTAAAACACTTGTAATCTTCATCTTGTTATAGTGAAATTTCTTTTCGCCTCTGCCCGTGGACGTAGGCATTAAAGCCGAACCACGTAAATCCTTGTGTTCACTTTATTTTTCGTTCCGGTCAATTTACTTGTAGTCATATCGGAGTTCTCGAAACGATCCTTTCCGCAACAAATTGGTACCAGAGCGTAGTTGAAGGAGTGATAATATTTTCTGAATTGCCCTGTGACTGCAGCTTTGTCTGATCTTTCACATCAGGAAGAAAATATTATCATTCATTCAAAGGTTCCAAATTATGGCTACAAGTGTTTCATCGACTAAGTATGATGTCGAGAAATTTACCGGGAAAAATAGTTTCAGTTTATGGCGCATCAAGATGCGGGCAGTGCTGGTTCAACAAGGATTGCTAAAAGCATTGTCTGGTAAAGATAAATTACCAAGCACGCTTTCGGAAGAGCAAAAGGATGACATGCTAGAAAGAGCACATAGTGCTATTCTGCTATGTCTAGGAGATGAAGTGCTACGAGAAGTAGCGGATGAGAAAACCGCGTCCGGTTTGTGGCTCCGGTTAGAGAGCAAGTACATGACGAAGTCATTGACGAACCGGCTCTACCTCAAGCAAAGACTCTATGCCCTGAAGATGGAGGAAGGTACACCTGTTTCCCAGCACCTGGATAAATTCAATTCCATTATCATGGATTTGAATAATATCGATAACAAAATCGATGATGAGGACCAAGCAATAATTGTTTTGTGTTCTTTGCCTCCCTCGTATGAGAATTTTGTTGATACAATGATGTACGGTCGTGATGACCTGACTCTAGAGGAGGTGAAAAATGCCTTAAGTTCCAGTGAGTTGAGGAAGAAAATCACTGGTAAGGTGGTCGAAAACAATGAAGGCGAAGGCTTGGTTGCTCGAGGAAGATCCAAGGCAAAGGGTGGAAGTTCAAGTAAAAGCCATCCTAGATCGCAGTCCAAGAAGAGAATACAGTGCTACTACTGTAAGAAGTACGGGCACATGAAGGTAGATTGTCCGAAAAGGAAGGAGAAATCAGAATCACAGGAGCAACAAAATGATCGTGCGAATGTAGCTGATGCAGATTCTTCAAGTGATGCCGAGATCGTTCTTGCAGTATCCGACTCTTACGCTGGTGGGAGATGGATTCTTGATACGGGAGCTACATTTCATATAAGTACTTCGAAAGATGCATTCTCAACATACGAGAAGCATTCTGGTTCAGTACTAATGGGAAATGACCACGCATGTCAAGTCATGGGGATTGGCACAGTTCGTATAAAGATGTTTGACGGTATTGTTAGAACTCTAACTGATGTTCGGCACATTCCAGAAATGAAGAAAAATTTGATCTCTTTGAGTACGTTGGACAAGAAAGGCTTTCGGTACTCTGCTGAAGGTGGAGTTCTCAAGGTATTCTCGGGTGCTTTGACTGTGATACGTGGTAATTTGGAGCGGGGCCTTTACTTCCTCGATGGTTCCTCGGTTACAGGTGTTGCGGGAGTGTCATCATCAGATGATCTAGATTCTGACACCACGAAGTTATGGCATATGCGGCTCGGGCATATGAGCGAGAGAGGCTTATCGGTGCTAAGCAAACGAGGATTATTGTCTGGGCAGTGTACAGGAAAGTTGAATTTCTGTGAGCACTGCGTCTTCGGTAAGCAGACTCGGGTAAAGTTCAGCACTGGGATTCACAAGACAAAAGGCACAGTGGATTACTTCCATTCTGACCTTTGGGGCCTTCTCCGACAATTTCTAAAGGTGGTTACAGATATCTGCTTACCTTTATCGATGATTACTCGAGAAAGGTTTGGGTGTATTTTCTGAAGAGCAAGTATGAGGTTCTCATCAACTTCAAGCAATTTAAAGCTTTGATCGAAAATCAAACAGGAAAGAAGATCAAGCGATTCCGGACGGATAATGGCTTGGAGTTTTGCTCAGGTGAATTCAATGAGTTCTGCAAAAATGAAGGAATAGTGAGACACCGCACTGTTCGTCGAACACCACAACAAAATGGAGTTGCAGAACGCATGAATAGAACTCTCTTGGAGCGAGCTCGTTGCATGCGATCAAATGCTGGGCTCGGTGAAGAATTTTGGGCTGAAGCTGTTAATACTGCTTGTTATTTGGTTAACAGATCTCCGTCAACAGCTATTGAGCTGAAGACTCCTGAGGAAGTATGGTCTGGTTCTCCTGCTGATTACTCTGGTTTAAGAGTGTTTGGCTGCCCTGCGTATGCTCATGTAAATGAGGGAAAACTCAAACCGAGGGCGAAGAAATGCATATTTCTTGGATACGGCCAAGGGGTGAAAGGATACAGGTTGTGGTGTCCTGATCCGGTTTCGTCCAAGTTCATCATCAGCAGAGATGTGACTTTTGATGAGTCATCCATGCTTCGATCCACCACAAATTCCCGGGAAAAGGAGGAGTCAGATAGAATGGGAGATCACGGTGTTGAGAAGCAGGTGGAGTGTCAGGTGGACGCTCCAATTCCTACGGAAGGTACTTCAGTCCAGGATGATCAAGTTGAGGTGCAAGATTCCGATGAAGATGAGTCACCTCAAGAAAAACCATATAGCATTGCCACTGGAAGAACGAAGAGACAAATCAAACCAAATCCGCGTTACGCTAATCTGGTGTCTTTCGCGCTCAGTGTGGCGGAGTCCATTGGTATAGAACCTTCCAGTTATAATGAGGCTGTCACGTGTGATGAGTCGGCACAGTGGGCAATTGCTATGAGTGAGGAGATAGAATCTCTTCACAAGAACCATACTTGGGAGTTGGTTAAGCCGCCAAGTAACCAGAAGATAGTTGGTTGCAAATGGGTCTTCAAGAAAAAGGAAGGCATCCTAGGGGTTGAAGCAACTAGATTCAAGGCACGATTGGTTGCTAAAGGCTTCACTCAGAAAGAGGGGATTGACTACAATGAAGTTTTCTCCCCAGTCGTAAAGCATTCTTCCATTCGTGTATTACTTGCCATGGTGGCCAAGTCTGATCTAGAACTTGAGCAGCTTGACGTAAAAACGGCGTTCTTGCATGGTGAGCTCGAGGAAACAATCTACATGCGTCAACCAGAGGGTTTTACAGTTCCTGGTAAAGAAGACCATGTCTGTCTATTAAAGAAGTCTTTATATGGATTGAAACAATCCCCAAGGCAGTGGTACAAGCGGTTTGATAGCTTCATGATTCAGCATGGTTACACAAGATGTGACTATGATGCTTGTGTCTATCATCGGAAGCTCTCAGATGGTTCGCACATTTATTTGTTGCTGTATGTTGATGACATGTTAATTGCTTCCAAAAACATGTCGGAAATCAACAAGTTAAAGTCGCAGTTGAGTGGTGAGTTCGAGATAAAGGATCTGGGTGCTGCCAAGAAAATTTTGGGCATGGATATTCACAGAGATCGCAAGGCGGGCAAGCTTCGTGTGTCGCAGAAGAACTACATTGAAAAGGTTCTTCAACGCTTCGGCATGGATAAAGCGAAAACTGTGAGTACTCCGTTGGCACCACATTTCAAACTCTCTGCAGAGTTGTCACCACAATCTGATGAAGAAAAGCAGCAAATGTCTCACATTCCATACTCGAGTGCAGTTGGAAGCGTGATGTATGCAATGGTTTGCACTCGTCCAGACATTTCACATGCAGTTAGTGTGGTCAGCAGATACATGAGTTGTCCTGGCAAGGAACACTGGCAGGCCGTGAAATGGATTCTCAGGTACTTGAGAGGTTCTGCAGATTTATGCTTGGTATATGATCAGAGTGACTGCACTAGCAGTGTCACGGGCTATGTGGACTCTGATTATGCTGGAGATCTGGACAAAAGAAGATCTCTGACGGGTTATGTTTTCACTTATTCTGGAGGAGCCATTAGTTGGAAAGCTGTGTTACAGTCTACCGTAGCCTTATCTACGACTGAGGCGGAATATATGGCGTTAGCAGAAGCAGTGAAAGAAGCATTGTGGATGAAAGGTCTAGTAAGCAGTTTGGGTTTACAACAGGATTTCACTGTTGTATTTTGCGATAGCCAGAGTGCCATACATCTGACTAAAAATCAGATGTTTCATGAACGGACCAAACACATTGATGTCAGATATCATTTTGTTCGGGAACATGTTACGCAAGGTGACATTGTTATCAGCAAGGTTGCTACCGAGAAGAATCCTGCAGATATGTTAACTAAGGTGATCCCTGCATATAAGTTCAAGCATTGCTTGGACTTGATAGGTATTCGGGATTGATTAGCGCCAGAGAGGCGTTTGGAAGAGGTGATCCAGTTCGAGGAATTCACTATGATGTTCAGCTTGGTAAATTTCAAGCCAAGGTGGAGATTTGTTAAGAAATGGCTTAAAATTGGTAGTGGATTGTTGTTGTTGGTAGTGGGTTGTTGGTGGTAGTGGATTAGTGGATGGTTGTTGGTGTCCATTTTCAACCACAAATCTTTGCCAAAGTTTTGGACAATTATGTCCTTGAACTCTCTTATAAATAGAGAGGTTCATTAGCCATATTAATCATCCCAAACCAAGAGAGAGCAAAGCTTGTTCTTTGAAAGCTAGGATTTTAGCTTTCGGGTTTTCTATAGGGGTTGAGAGTTGTGAGGTTCTCGGGTTGTGTCTTGAGTGTAAAACACTTGTAATCTTCATCTTGTTATAGTGAAATTTCTTTTCGCCTCTGCCCGTGGACGTAGGCATTAAAGCCGAACCACGTAAATCCTTGTGTTCACTTTATTTTTCGTTCCGGTCAATTTACTTGTAGTCATATCGGAGTTCTCGAATCGATCCTTTCCGCAACAATTCGTTATAATAACTTCTTATAGAATTGAATT
Source organism: Gossypium hirsutum (assembly GCF_007990345.1). Lineage (NCBI taxonomy): Eukaryota > Viridiplantae > Streptophyta > Magnoliopsida > Malvales > Malvaceae > Gossypium > Gossypium hirsutum. The sequence continues at coordinate 4,708,365 of NC_053437.1, read as the reverse complement.
TTTTTTTAAACATTTTAATATCCCGTTCCAGAATAAAAACCTTAGATTAAATTAGGCTATAAAATTCAAAACCACACTTAAAATAATAATAATAAGACAAAATTTAATACTTTGTACACATAAGGACAGCCAGTTAAACAGCAAAAAGAGATCCTCAGAAATTTGTTTAAATTTTTTGGTCTTCCTGTACATTCCTATTTCTAGTTGTATGTACACTTACCATGCATCGGGTCAGCTGACCCATCCTGAAAATTCGTCCAAAAAGTAAGAGAATTTGTACAAAAATATAAGCTTAAAAAAATAGGTATGAATAAAAAAAAATAAGATACATTTTCTAAACGGGTCATACTTTGGGTAAATTTTTTTGGCTCAACCCAAATTTGCGAAAGATAAATTGCTGCTGTTCCTAAATTTGCAGAAGAAAAAATGCTGCTGTTTTTGCTGTTTTGTCTCTATTTTACTGTCATTTCACTCAGGGGTGAAGCTAGAACAAATTAAGGAGGTCGAATGAAATTTTAATTTTTTGTAGTCTATATCTTTACAATTTTTAAAGGGTTAAATCGAACTTTTATAAGTTTAGGGGGCAAAGTGTAATTTTACATTTACTATTTTAAAACTTTTGGGCCTAAATAGCAATTTTACATTTTAGGGGGGTTGGGCCCTTGCGAACCCCCCTAAATTCGTCTCTAATTTCACTATTATATTGCTACTATGTTATTATTATTATTATTATTATTATTTAGATATTGTATAACTTTTATTTTATTGTTAATTTTTTCAATTTGTTGGGAAATATTTATTTTAATGTTTTTAGTGTATTTATTTTATTATATTTTTAAATTTATTTTTATATAAAAATAATATTAAAATTTTTAATACAGGTCAGGATTAGGTTTTAGCATTCTTATCTAGACTAGGCATGAGCAAAATTTTAGGCCTATTTTTTAAGTCGGTCCAGACTTAGAATTATTGTAAAAATTAGTGTAAGTACATTTTTATAGCAATTATAAGATTAATAATCATTTCAATTAAAAATAAATAGATGTATATTTTAAAAAATATTATAAGTAATTTTTTATACTAATAATTATAATCTTTGTAATGAGTTCAAATTGGAATAATAATTCCTTATAAAAACAAATTAAGCCTGAAAAAAGTTGAGGGGCCTATTCTGCAAATTAAAAAGACAAACGTTCCCCTAAATTAAAAAAATTAAAATAAGATGGGGTTAAATTAAAAATCTGATAAAATTTGAGAGACCAATTTTGAAAATATCTCAAAAAACTAAAACAAAGAAAAAAAAAATCAAATCTCATTCCATATGAATGGTTAAGTTGGGAAACAGTTTTGAAACCAAATTAGGAAAAGCTATGGAGGTCTAAAACTAATGTAGACAAAACTGCCTTATCCTCATCCTTATTGGCACCTTTTGTAACATGCTGAATATTAGTTCAAATAACCAAGGTTAATCTTTCATAATTAAGATTAAGAGTTTAACACCATACAAACAGATCACATTATGGTTATTGACATATATTTTTTTATTAAAGGATTTGCCTTTACTTTCCTACCAGACATTCATGTAACACATATTTCTTGTATGTCTTTTAACAGTCTTCCAAATTCCTTTCCTTGCAATAACAGGTACGCAGATCTGTACTTCTATGATACTAATGAATTTGCTTAATTAGTCTCCATCACGTGTATCTTTTGTCTCACTTTTATATAAAGAAAAAGTTTAAAAGTAAAAATAGATATAAAATGAAACAAATTGAAAAGCACAAAACCTTTATGATATGAACAGTAAAAACTACGTATAGAATTATGGTGTTGCTTGATTTTTTTTTTCTTGAAAAACAGGGATGTTACTGATGAGGACATTTTTGGGGATATGTTGCTTGATTACTCTTATTATATACAAATTAAGAAGAAGACATTTGTCAGTAGATGATGCGATTGAGAACTTTCTTCAAAGTCAAATAAATTTTATGCCTATAAGATATTCATATGCTGAATTAAAGAAAATAACAGGAGATTTCAAGGATAAATTAGGTGACAGAGGTTATGGCACCGTGTTTAAAGGCAAACTTTGAAGTGGTAAATTTGTTGCAGTAAAATTGTTAAAGGAATCGAAAGGTAATGGCCAAGATTTTATCAATGAAGTTGCAACTATCGGAAGAATTCATCATGTGAATGTGGTGGAACTTGTTGGATTTTGTGTGGAGGGGAAAAAACAAGCTCTTGTCTATGATTTCATGACAAATGGCTCTTTAGACAAATTTATATTTTCAACAAATAGCAGCTTGAGTTGGCAAAAGATGTTTGAGATAGTAGTTGGAGTTGGTCGAGGTATTGAATATTTACATAACGGTTGTGCTATGAAGATTTTACATTTTGACATCAAGCCACATAACATTCTATTAGATGGAAACTTTAATCCTAAACTTTCAGATTTTGGCCTTGCAAAGTTGCATTCAGTGGATGATAGCATTATTTCTCTCACAGCAGCACGAGGTACACTAGGATATATGGCTCCTGAATTGTTTTATAAAAATCTTGGAGGTATCTCGTATAAAGCTGATGTTTATAGCTTTGGAATGATGTTAATGGAAATTGTGGGAAGGAGGAAAAATCTGAATGCTTTTGCTGACAATTCAAGTCAAATTTATTTTCCTTCATGGATTTATCATCAATTTGAATTAGGAGAGAATATAGAGCTTGAAAGCATGACAGAAAATGTAAATAAAATTGTGAGGAAAATGATAATCGTTGCATTTTGGTGCATACAGACGAAGCCCATACATCGTCCTACAATGACCAAAGTTTTGAAGATGCTTGAAAGTGAAGAAGAGCTCTTTGAAATACCTCCCAAGTCTTTTCTATTTTCTGTGGACATGTCTAGTAATGATAATGATTATTGAATTAATATTATGTAATGCAAGTTATGCAATGTTTAGAAGGAGAATTTGCTTTCATTTGCAACCTTAAAATAACTTTAAGAGCACTAAAAATAAATATATAATATTTATATTAATATTTAAAATGAGTTTTTTTTATTTATATTAATATTTTCAATGTCATTTTTTTACAAGGTTATTAAGGGATTTTTTTTTAAAAAAATTCAAAATGTTATAACAATTAATTTTAAAAAAATTTACGACGGTAATAATTAGATTAAAATTTTTAAATTTGAAATATAAATGAATTAAATTATTAAAAATAAAACTACAGCAGGAATTAACTTTTAAATTTTACTTTAACCCAAACAAATAATTAATCCAATATATGAATTGGAAACTATACACCTTGCAATAAAAAGAATCCCCACAAGTGGGTAGATAAGGTCTCTTTTTTTCCTTTGTTTTAAATTTTATAGTATTTAAATATATTTTTAAAATTCATATATAATATGTAAATTTGTAATATATAAAAGATAAATAAATAATTATCATTATTTTTATTTTTATTTTATTTTGTAAAATTTAATTTAAAATTATTTATTATTAATTACTTAAAATATTAAAAAAACTAAACACTCTTGGGAGAGGTTAATTCTAGTTTGATTAATAAAAGTAGAGTCGAATACAGAGTAGCAGCAGGCCACAATACAGAACATTACAACATAATAATCCAAAGAAACACCAACGTATGACAAAATCGAACCAAACACACGACAAGAATCAATGAATGACCATGAAATCACCACGAAGCAGCAAAGGAAATTGTTCTTTTGAAGCCCACATCACCCATTGCTAAAGTCAACTGATGAATTAAGCTCCATAATCCATGTAATTTCCATGGTCCCTTCCATAACAACCCAAGTATTCTAACTTGGTTGACGAGAGTTTTTGACTCTTAGCTTACGTAACCAAGGATTATTCTAGTAACCCTAATGCAATTGAATGTTTATGATAAATGTTTATATTTGCGTAGATTGAATCATATACAGTGGAATGACAAAGGACTTGTATCAAGTATATTAATTGATATTTAATAAAAAGGTTATAGATTAAGGGAATGGAAACTTATTCCCAGAAAGTAAAAACAAAATCACAAAAAACCAGAACTGATGCTACCACCATGCTGGAAATAATTCAGATCTGTCGGTTCCTGCTGTAACCATAGCATCTACCATTCCTTGTGGTTCCCTGTAAACTTCAGCAAAGCTGACATTTACAACCCCAGTAATCTTAGCTACCAATCCCCCACAAATCATTCATAAAGTCCATTGTCGCATGTCACAATTAACAATCCAATTAATGGCATTCCAATCAGTTTTAGCAAAAATATCAAGAGCAGTTGCGACAGCAAGAAACTCTGCTAAATTAGGATTCGTGATCTGAAGAGGACCTGAAAAGTATAGAAACTAAAAACAACTAAATTAGAATACAAAAGTTGAAGCAAGTAACGTATGCATAATTTAGAGATTAACGACAAATTTTGATTAAAAAAATGTATCGAAAACGTCTCACACGGCTTTTTCGAAACTAAAGCGGGCCTTTAAACTGTTTTTGGTGATACAGCGTAGCTTTAGTTGATTGATTCAGCCAGGTAATGACAATAGGTAGGCAACAGCACAATAAAATAAAGATAAACAAAGCTAGCTGCCTGCTGCTTACTGAATTGAATTAAGCTATCAATTGTTTATCTTATGGTCGGCCAGTGACTGGCTTTGTGCTCAATGGTTTGGTTTTAATTAATTGACTGTCACTTTTTTTGTTTTTGATGAGAAAGAAAGACTTGGTTTCACTTATTTTTCAATCTTTATAAAAGAATTTTTTTTATGTATCCCAAAATATTTTTATATTTAAAACTAGATTTTATCAGACTCACTTCATTCATGAGTGAACGAAAATATTTTATATTAAAAATATATATTTATAAAAATATAATAACAAACGATTATTTATGGAATGGTAATGATAATTTTATATGAATTTGTTGGTATTGTATTCAATTCCCAAATAATGTTATGTAGTTATTTTATTTGAAGTATACATAAAAGTATGAATAGATAAAAATATAATCATTATAATATTAATAACTTTTAAAATAATAATATTTTAATAATTTCACAGTTAAATGAGTGTCAAGTTGAGTCGTAATACCTATTCAATCAGTCATTTTATTTATAGTATAGATAATAATACACATACTCTACTAAATAGATAAATATGCTATATATAATAAAATAATTTAAAAAAATTTTAAGGTGTCAATATTTTAAGAAAGAGAGATGAGGCACATTTTAGGCATGGAAATTTTATTTATGAAGATACTAGTGTCATGAGTTGCACAAGAGAACCCTCAACCATGACAGTGACACTAGAGTTTGCACGAGAGTACATTGATAATGTTCATTGGGTGTACTAAAAGCTATCAAAGATTTAGATTCTTTTGTTAGCATTATTTGTCAAAATCCCGGTTTACAGTCAAATCTATTATGTGAATGTAGTGGAACTTTTTGGATTTTGAGTGGAGGGAAGAAAACAAGCTTTTGTCTATGATTTCATGACAAATGGCTCTTTAGACAAAACAAGCTTGAGTTGGCAAAAGATGTTTGAGATAGCAATTGGAGTGGCTTGAAGTATTGAATATTTACATAATGGTGCTATGAAGATTTTATATTTTGACATCAAGCCACATAACATTCTATTAGATGGAAACTTTAATCCAAAACTTTCAGATTTTGGCCTTGCAAAGTTGTATTCAGTGGATGATAGCATTATTTCTCTCACAGCAGCATGAGGTACACTAGGATATATGGCTCCTGAATTGTTTTATAAAAATCTTGGTGGTATCACGTATAAAACTGATGTTTATAGCTTTGGAATGATGTTAATGGAAATTGTGGGAAGGAGGAAAAATCTGAATGCTTTTGCAAACAATTCAAGTCAAATTTATTTTCTTTCATGGATTTATCATCAATTTGAATTAGGAAAGAACATAGAGCTTTAAAACATGACAGAAAATGTAAATAAAATTGTGAGAAAAATGATAATCGTTTACAAAATTGTGAGGAAAATGATAATCGTTGCATTTTGGTGCATACAGACGAAGCCCATACATCGTCCTACAATGACCAAAGTTTTGAAGATGCTTGAAAGTGAAGAAGAGCTGCTTCAAATACCTCCCAAGTCTTTTCTATTTTCTTTGGACATGTCCAGAAATGATGAATGATTATTGAATTAATATTATGTATTGCAAGTTATACAATGTTTAGAAGGAGAATTTGCTTTTATTTGCAGCCTTAAAATGACTTGAAGAGTACTGAAAATAAATATATAATATGTCTTATTTAAGTGCTCATCAAATTCATTTTTTTGTTCTTAAACCCGTTATTGTTATTTTATACATTTTTCTTTAGTATCTTTCAAGTCGATTGAGATTCAAATTCTCATTTATAAAGCAATTTCAGAGACAATCATATTTAGTTTTATTTAATCTTTGTTCTTAAAATTCTTTTATACATAATTCTTAAGAAAAAAAAATTTTATATGTGCAAGAGATTAACATGAATCTTATATATCCACAATAAAATTATGGAAGCTAATAGGTTGAAATCATTTTCTTTGTGTTCTATTTAAAGGGTTGTTATCGAGTTATTTGAAGGAAGTGGATTTGAAGGTTCAATAAGTACTAAATTTTAATAATTTGATCATGTAATATGGACTATTATCTCTTCAAGAATTCGATTGAGTGTTAATGCAAAAAATTTCTTTCACACAGTAAATGGGGCTTGTACATATGCACTCAGCTTGTTTGTTTCGACTCTCCTTTAGCGGCTAGTTCAGCTAATTATGAGAGGTACGGATGCCTATTTAGGGTTGAGAATGATTCAATTTATGTGTATTCGAGGTCATTGGGTGCTATAGGGCGTGTGGAACAAGATACTTGAGGTGCCAAATGTGTGATATGACATAGCAAATGAGGGTTTTTTTATTAAGGATTTCGCTGATATTTAATATTATTATTTGCTATGTCCATATTACATAAGGCTAAAATAAGTGAAAGTGCAACAAAATCTCTAATACGAATGATATTTTAGTTGTTTTATTGAAAAATAAGTAAATTAGTTTCTATAAGTTAGATGAATGAGCAAAACAACACTTCCTTTAAAATTGTACTGTTAAATGTTTGTTTTGGTGTTTATATATAAGGTATGATAAAAAAATCAGCCATTAACATTTATACATATATTCAATTTGATCCTACTCTTTTATTAGATGTAAATTAGAAATTTTTGAAACTAACAAGGCTAAAGGGTCAAAAAGACCTTAATAACAATTTTAAAAAAAATCAATTAAGCCTGTAATGACCCGAAAGACAATGATGTCGAAAATTACGGTTTCGATATCTTGTTTCCATAAATTGAAAATGTAAATATTTTTATTAAATATTTAGGAAATTATATTATAGAGGAATTGAATTTTGGATAAATAATTTTATCGAAATAGTGATTAATTAAGATACAAATACTAAATTGTTGAAATGCTAAAAATCTAATTGTTATAGATTTTTAATTAGAAACGTGGACCAAAGATTAAAATGGCAATTATACCATCTTAATATATATAGTGGCCGGTAGGATGATTAAATGAAAAATTTAAAAGGAAAGGAAATAATAAATTGTAAAATAAAAGCTTAACTTGGTGGAAGGAAAGAGAACATTGTTTCTCCATCCCTAACACCGAAATTCACAAGAGAAGAAGAGAGAAGAGAGAACGGCCTCAAGGGTTTTGGAATTTTGGCAACAAATTACTAACTTTGGCCCGTATTTCTCGAGAGGGAAAATAAAAGTTAAAAAGCGTTGATGAATAATTCGAAGTTTCCGATTTGTATTTTTATAATTCAAATCAATTTAATTAATATACATTTTTATTATTCACATGGTAATAAAGAGGTAAGTGAGATTTGTTAGTTGAAATTGAATTGGTACGAATATATTTGATTATTAAGATACAAGATTAAATTAAATAGAAATGAAAATTGTGTAATTCAATGAAAGTATAAAATTGAGTTGAGATTTGTTATATATAATATTGAAATAGTAAATTGATGATGAAATTGAGATTGATAGAATGTGGAATGAACTTATAATGGAATTGTAGATCGGTTACTTATTAAATGTATAGGTTATCTCTTTGGTATATCCGATAATGCACTGTATGTGCCAGTAAATCGCTTCGATTTATCCAATGATGCACTACACGTGCTAGTACATTTTCTTCAATTTATTCGATGATGCACTAAGTTGCCAGATTGGAATACAAATCAGTTAAAAGCATGCAAATTAGTCAAATGGTAATTGAAGGGAAAAATGAAACACGAACATATACGAAATAAGTTGAAAATGAACACTTAGGGTCAATCTAATAATTAAGCTAATAAACTCGAAAAGTACTAAAGTAAATGGAGTGGATTTGGATGTTTATATTTATAATTTTTGTATGTAAGTGATCAAGCATATGTTACAATGATGTTAGGAATTAAAATAAATATGTGTATAGATGTGGAATACGATGTGAAATGGTATGACAAATATAAGAAATGAGACAAAGGAAGAATTTGGTATAAAATTGTATGTGAACTAAATTTGAATTAGGTGTATGCATTTATATAAGCTTATTATTATCTTGAATTATAGAAATACTACTGAGTTTATCACTCAGTGTTGGTTTTTTTTTTTGTGTAGGTTAGGTTTTGTTTGTAATCTTAAATATTGGCTCAGCATCCAATCATCAATCCTGGACTCAATAAAATTTGTTTTAGTCTTATTTTGTGTTAAGGAATGCATGTACCTAGGTTGAGTCATTTTGATATTGAATATGTTTATATGCTTGTATATAGATATGAAGTTGATAGTTGAAATTTGGTTTAGATTGAATTTATATGTGTGAAAGTATATAATGATGTGTGAATGCAAAATAGATATAAAAATGTGGTATGACATGTTGCTTAGTTAAAAGATTATAATGTTTAATTTTGATTAGAATGTATATGAGGCATATGAATTAGTATAGAACGATCTAGACTTAAATAAGGTTTAATATGCATTTTGATAAAGAATATTTTGGTTAAACGAATGGTTGTATAGAAAATTGTAGTTTTAAATGTGATATGAAATAAGAGAAAACATGAAGCCCGAGGACATGAGAGAAAATGAAAATAAAATTGTGAGGAAAATGATAATTGTTGCCTTCTTGTGCATATAGACAAAGTTCATGTATCATCAAAGTAAAATCTTAATTTAAGTAATTTATAATTTATAAAATTTTAAATTAGTAATGGTAAAATTATACTTTAACCTTCTAGAAATAATAAAAATTTAATTTAATCTTTTAAAAATTATAAAAATATAAACTATTAAAATAATAAAATTACATTTTTACTAAATAAAAATATACAATTAATTCCAACCCAGAAAAAATTTTAATTCCACAAAAAATCTCTAGGAAGCAAAGAGAAGTCCATTATTTAATGAAATTGTTCCACATTACCATTTGAGTTAAATGGCTAAAAGTGTGTCCTAATTATATAAAAACACTAAGAACTCCATTCCTAACAGGAATCGGAATTCCATTCACAATCACAAATCTAAAACTAAAGCCTTAACTTCTGTATATATATTATACACCCAACGTGCCAAAGGCTTTAGGGCGTAAAAGAAAGAGAAATAAGGTGTAGAAGAGGGCTCCGTCTTGGTGTAGCTTACCCTCCCAATTAATCCTCCATTAACAAAGCATTAAAAATGGATCGTTACCAGAGAGTGGAGAAGCCGAAAGCAGAGACACCCATTGACGAGAAGGAGATTCGGATCAGCAGTCAAGGCAGTATGCGCAATTATATCAGTCATGCTTTGACTTTGCTTCAGGAAAAGGGCTCTAATCAAATAGTGTTTAAGGCAATGGGAAAAGCCATTAACAAGGCTGTAGCTATTGTAGAGTTAATTAAGAAAAGAATTGTGGGTCTTCATCAGATTACATCAATTGGATCCACGGATATAACTGATATGTGGGAGCCTTTGGAAGAAGGACTTGTTCCATTGGAGACCACTAGGCATGTGTCCATCATTATCATAACCCTTTCAAAAATAGAACTGAATATGTCATCTGCCGGGTATCAACCTCCATTACCAGCTAATCAGGTGAAAGCGGGATCTCATAATGACCGAGATGGTAGAAGAATGCCAAGGAGTAGAGGGAATGCTGAGTATGAGGATGGAGGCAGGAATCACAATCGTGGCTACGATCGAGGAAGAGGACGAGGTTCCCGTGGCCGTGGCCGTGGACGTGGTGGATACAATGGACAACAGGCTGATAGGATGGAAGATGGAGGCTACAATTATGAAGCCCCTCCCCAAGGTGGTCGTGGCAAGGGATATCGTGGAAGGGGGCGTGGGTTTACATCTAATAGGCCAATTCAGGCAGCCGCGTAAGGCGGTGGCAGTCTTCGAACGTAATCGAAACATTAGATGCAACTCTTGTTACGTGTTGAATTTTTTCTTCATTGTTCATATAGATTCTAATTATTCCCTTTATTGTTGAATTTTACATTGATTTAATTATTATTGAATTTTTAGTGGATCGATTTTGATTGCAATTTTCACAATTATTAAAAACAATAGACACAATTTGCAAATAAAGTCTCGATCTTCCTTATAATATCCATTAGGGTAAAGCTTTATCGACAGTAATTTTCTTATTTCTTAAATTACAGAGAAAAAAAAGTCACTAAACTAACTTTTCTATATCACTGTTGTTCTTTTTTATATAAAAAAATGTGAAAATATCTCATACACTAACAAGAATTTAAACTAAATAAATAAAAAGGCATATACCTATCACATGAATATAGAATTTGTAAAAAGTGGAAGGAATAGGATAAAGGGATCAAAGAGGTAGCTTCATTTACGTAACTTATTTCTAAGCCTATTCAATTCGAATTGAATTTAGGTATGATTTTTTTATTTAAATTTAATAAGTTTTAAATATTTTTAGACACTAAAAAACAGATCAATTTGAGATGATTCAAGGCATTTTAGCATTTTAAAAAAAAAGTACAAAAATAATTTTTAAATAAATGATTATGTTGTAATAATTGGGTATTCATCGAATATTTAAAAAGCTTGAATTATTTTTTATTTTATTTTTGTGATTTTAATTTAATTTTTTAATAATTTTACTCTTCCAGTTGATATTACACTAATTTAGCCAACAAGGTCATAATAATGAACATTGCTCATACAAATTTTGTTTTCTCTCAATTCTTATTATTCCAAAAGAGGATACAAATGGTAAAATTGTTGGGGAGATGTTAATTGTTTAGGTTATTAGTACAAATTACAATTATAAATTATATTATCAAAATAATTATACAGAATTCATATATAATTTATACAGAATTTGTTGTAATATCAAAGCCTATCAATTGTAAAATTTTTAGTTTCAACAATTAAAGTATTAAACTCTAATAATATCCAACTATCAAATCCGCAGATATTTTTAGGTTAGACTAATATATCATTTGATACTTGAGTTTGAGTTTAATATTTAATTTAGCACATGAACTATTTTTTACCAATTTAATACTTAAACTTGACTTTAATATTGAGTTTCTTTTTTTTTTCAATTTGATAATTGAGCTTTATTTTTTGTTGTCTCAATTAAGCACTTGAATTGGTAAGTAAATTACTTTTTTAGGTCGATTAAGTACCTATGTTAATTTTACTAGAACACATCTGTCAAACATTCATTATATCAAATGATGTCATTTGATTAGGTATCAAATTAAATATTAAAAGCAAACTTAAAACTTAAATTGAAACAAAAATTTAAATATCGAAATATATGATTATTAATTTTTTTAAATTTAAAACAACTTTACCATTTAGGAGTCTTTTAGTACTTAAATTCCTTTTTTTTAAACCAATATTTATTTCATAAAAAGTAAAATGGAGAATACATTTATTCCCTCGGCCCATAATTCCTTTCGTGCGTGCCGTTTGTCTTCATCCTCTTCTTCAGTCATCATTCTTTTTTTTCTTTTCAATTTTACACTTTCCCCCGACCCGCCGCACCCGGTTAGTAATATCACAGCCAATAACATATTGCCACGTCGGTCTTTCTAATTTCGTCATTATAAAAAGCGCGGGGATAAGGGATTGGGTGTGAGTGAAGCAGTTAAATTGTGTCACCCGCTGGTCCCTTAATTGCCCTTTTTATGAGTTTTTTATTCAATGGGATGGTGGACCAAAACAATTTCTACAATTTTTTTTTTATTTTGATAAACCAATCATTAGTTAAATAAAAAAAAAGAAAAGGTAAACTAGATTGTAAGTTACTTGGATATGCTTTAACTTTTCTTTTTATCACCCAAATTTTAAATCTTTCAATTTAACCATAATTTTATATAAAAGTTGAGAACTAAATAATCAATTTTAACAAAAGAAATTTGACATGATTAATAATTAACCTATAGCATATATTATTCAATCTATTTAATGAATGTATTTTCACCAAAAGTAGGAAATAAGAATACAATATGCTTTAATTTGTTTTTCTTCTTTTCTAAGCCAAAATAATGAATACTTGTCCATGATGTAAAACTTTTAAATCTTGGTTGTTTTTCATAATTATAAGTTTTAAAATAATTTTTTTCTCGCATGATTATTGTATTTTTTGACATATATAAACACAAAGAAAATATTATGAATAAATGACAAAAAGTTGTTTGTGTGTGAATTATATTTTCTTTTGATTCATGTGAAGAAATCAATGAATCCATGGGCAGTACGGTATTGGGCTTTTCTATTAAAATATGATGAAATTATTAATTACAAAATTAATATGATTCTAGATTATTTACCAAACCATCTACGACTGTAACTAAATGGTTTGGTAAATTTATTTACTAAATTGTATCGATTTTTCGGTCAAATTATCACATGAAATAACGAGATCTGAGATGATAAAGATTTTCTATTCTATCGTATTGATCTCTGACATCTTTAATCACCATTTCATGTGGCAATTTGGTGGGGAAAAACAAATCAAATATTCCTTTCAAACGATAATTTGATGTTACAAAATTGATCGCATTAACAAAATAATTTTATAGACTTTTTTACTACATCATCCATGATTATTTTTTAATTATTTAATAATATTGTAGTAATTTTTTTATGTCATTTACACATAAATTTGATAATTTTTTATTCTAAATCCCGAATCCCAAACCTTGAACTTTAAATTCAAGTTGTTCAGGGTTCAAGGTTTAGAGTTTGAGTTTGAGGTTTAAAGTTCAACGTACAGGATAAAAGAAAATCAAAATTATTTGTTAATGACATGAAAAAGTTTTTAAAATATCATTAAATACTTAAAAAGAGACCATAGATAATATGGTAGAAAGGGTCTATAAAATATCATTAAATAATTTAAAACACATATTATTGGAATAAATAAGTTTTATTTTTATATTATTAAAAAAAACCACGCTATTGTTACATTCAATAATTCTTAATTTGTCAAATATATAAAGAAAAAAATTCATGCTTAAATCCTAAGTACGACATTATTAAAAGAGTAATTATAAAGAATCATAAAAAGGTAAAGATATTTAAATTATTAAAAACTATAACAAGTACATTAAATTTGTTTAACCAAAAGTGGTGGATGAAAAAAAAAGCAACTCCTAAAAAAAATCCATAATTCCCAAAAAAAAGGAAAAAAGAGTTAAGAATCATGCAGTCCTACAATCTAGTATCCACTAACTTTAGAAAGTTCTACCTTATACTTTTTTTAACTTTTTTTTTGGGATTGATTTTAAATAATAATCATTAAAAAATCAATGTCAATAGTGTAATATAGGGGAAATATTAAGGTCAAATGAGATCTATAGTTTAGAAGTAAGAAAGTAGACCATGCAACACTAAAAACCGTTGTTTTAATATTCTCTTTGCCACTTGTTCTCTTACTTCTTCTTCTTCCAATTAACTCTCTTTCTTCCTTTTTCTCTCTGATCAAAGATCCAATTCAATCAATTATCTTTTCCGCTCTTTCACGCGTCAGGAGAGGAAAAAGAGGAAAAAAAAGTTTGATTTTCTTTCATTTTCCGAGGAACCAAACTCCACATTCTCCTCGTCTTTGCACCACCTGAAGGAAAAAGTTTGCGTTTTTTCTTTAGTTCAGACTATTTCATTGTTCTTATACTTTTAAAACCAGTTTTCTTTTTTTTCTTTCTTAAATGATTCTGTTTCTGGCTATATTGGATTAAGATTAGGAAGGTAAAACGGCCATGACCGTTGAAACGGCTGACCGGAAAGAAACCATCGTGAAGGTTGATGATGGAAGCAACAAAGGCAGTATTGCTGCTGCTTCGGATATCGTCAGTGGTGGTGGAGGTAAGTTTTGGAGAGAATCAAGCTATGATTTTTTGCAAGACAGTGGGAAAATCAGCAGCGACTGGAAGAAAGAGATTGTTGACATGAACAGCAGTAGCAGTGGTAGTAGTAGTAATAGAAGTGAAGGTTTTGATTTCATGCAAAGCAAACAAGGTGCCATGGAAGATCCACCATCGAAGTTGATTGGTCAGTTCTTGCATAAGCAAAAAGCTTCAGGTGAGATTTCCTTGGATATGGATTTGGAAATGGATGAACTTCAACAACAACCACCCGATCACGGCGGTTCATTGCCTACAGTTGCTGAATCACCTTCCCCTTCAGCAACTACCTTTCCAAGAGTGTCCTTTGAAAACAACCCTTTAAGAAGAAGACAAAGTAAAGGGTCACAATTGAAAGAAGAGAGTGATGGGGTTGTAAAGTGCAGTTCAAATTCATCATTTACAAGAAGTGAAGGTGGTTCTTTTAAGAGAAAGTCAAACTTGTTAGTCACCAAGACAAAGTCCAGGTTGATAGACCCTCCTACACCTGAAAAAGGTGAGCCAAGGTCAGCTAGAGCTGGCACTGGGAAGTCAGGAAGGAGATCTGGGTTTCTAGGGAAAACCATGGAAGAAGAAGAGGATGATCCATGGCTTGAAGAGGATTTGCCTGATGAGTATAAGAAAGATAAGTTAAGTATTTGGGTTTTGCTTGAATGGTTAAGTTTGATTGTGATTATTGCTTGTTTAATTTGTAGTCTTACAATTCATTATTTAAGAGAGAAACGTTTATGGGATCTTATGTTATGGAAATGGGAAGTTTTGGTTTTAGTTTTAATATGTGGTAGATTAGTTTCAGGGTGGATTATAAGGATAGTTGTGTTTTTCATTGAGAGGAATTTTCTTTTGAGAAAAAGAGTATTGTATTTTGTATATGGAGTGAGGAAAGCTGTTCAGAATTGTTTATGGCTGGGACTGGTTTTGATTGCTTGGCATTACTTGCTTGATAAGAAAGTTCAGAGGGAAACTAAGAGTAAATTTCTTAAATATGTGACTAGAGTTTTGGTTTGTCTTGTGGTTGGCGTAATGTTGTGGTTAGTGAAGACCCTTTTGGTGAAGGTTTTGGCATCTTCTTTTCATGTTAGTACTTATTTTGATAGAATCCAGGAGTCATTGTTCAATCAATATGTAATCGAGTCTCTTTCTGGTCCGCCGTTTATCGAAATTCAAAGAGCAGAGGAGGAGGAGGAGAGGCTTGCGAAGGAAGTTATGAACCTACAAAATGCTGGTGCTAAGGTTCCTCCAGGGCTCAAGCCGTCCACCACTTCGTCACCCCTTTCTGCGAGAACGATAGGGAGTGGACGGATCCTTAAAAGTCCTCGAGGAAAAAGTCCAAGGCTTTCGCGTGTGCTTTCTTCCGAGAAGGGAGAGAAGGATGATATGGGGATAACAATTGACCGTTTGCACAAATTGAATCATAAAAATGTCTCTGCTTGGAACATGAAAAGGTTGATGAATATAGTCCGCCATGGAGCTCTTTCCACTTTAGATGAGCAAATACAAGATTCGACTCATGACGATGAAGCTGGAACAAACATTAGTAATGAACGTGAGGCGAAAGTTGCAGCAAGAAAAATCTTCCAGAATGTTGCTAAGCCGGGATCCAAGTAGGTCTATCATTCCTAAGAGGTTTTTTTATCCTTATCTTGTTGCTAATAATCGTCTTCTCAGGTTTATCTACTTGGAGGACATCGGACGTTTTCTTCAAGAAGATGAGGCTTTGAAGACTATGAGTCTCTTTGAAGATGCACTTGAAAGCAGGAGAATTAGCAAGAAATCCCTCAAGAATTGGGTGGTAAGAATACATGCAACATGCTTTGGCATATAATTTACTTCTAACATTTCTCTTCTGCATAAATATTATCCGTCGTTTGCATGTGCACATTGTTAGTATATGCTTTTACCGTCTAAAACAAGGCCTT
Source organism: Gossypium hirsutum (assembly GCF_007990345.1). NCBI lineage: Eukaryota > Viridiplantae > Streptophyta > Magnoliopsida > Malvales > Malvaceae > Gossypium > Gossypium hirsutum. The sequence goes on along the minus strand of NC_053437.1, from coordinate 4,692,007 downwards.
GTTCCCCCTTTTCCTTCCATCGAACAGAATCACTAAAATAGAAGTTGCATTCATAAATTTAAGATTTACCGTTTGTATGTATGCAATGGTGTGATGATGCTTCAATCTCTTAGGTCAATGCTTTTAGAGAACGAAGGGCACTTGCCTTCACGTTGAATGATACTAAAACGGCAGTCAACAGACTTCATCATATTGTGGATATCATAGTTGGCATCATCATTGTGGTTATTTGGCTCCTCATACTCGAAATTGCCACCAGCAAAGTTCTTGTTTTCATTAGCTCTCAACTGCTTGTTGTTGCATTCGTATTCGGAAACACCTGCAAGACGGTATTCGAAGCCATTATATTCTTGTTCGTTATGCACCCATTTGATGTAGGGGACAGGTGTGAAATTGATGGAATTCAGGTACGTAAATAGGCGTATGAACTTCTTTTTCCTCTTTTTATCTTAGTGATCACATGAATTTTGTTTATTGAATCATTCTTTTAAATTCTTGGGGCTCTCAGATGGTTGTGGAGGAAATGAACATCTTAACTACGATTTTCCTAAGATATGACAACCAGAAGATCATGATCCCGAACAGTGTCCTGGCTACGAAGGCAATACATAACTATTACCGTAGCCCGGATATGGGTGATGCAGTTGAATTCTGTATCCACGTAAAAACTCCTGCAGATAAGATTGGTCTGATGAAGCAGAGGATATTGAGGTGAGTAAAAAAAGATGCAATCGTTTACCTCACTTCTCCTTTGTTTACGAGTCTTTATTGTTTATGTGTGGCACTTTATAGTGTATTATTAATGAAATATTTGTCAAACATGTCTGATTAAATGGATCATTTTCTTGGTGCAGTTACATCGAGCACAAGAGCGACCACTGGTGTCCAACTCCAATGGTAATATTCAAGGAACTCGAAGAGTTGAATAGAGTAAGGATAGCAATATGGCTCCAACATAAAATGAACCACCAAGACATGGGAGAGAGGTGGGCAAGAAGAGCTCTCTTGGTCGAAGAGATGGTTAAGATTTTCAACGACTTAGATATTAAATATCGCTTATATCCCATCGACATCAACGTCTGTAGCATGCCTACCGTGACATCCGACCACCTTCCTCCTAACTGGACAGTACCTAACAGCTAAACAAGGTAACAAGCAAAAATTACAGAACCCCATCATATCCAGTACAGTTTCGAAGTTACGAGTAGATTTTCCAGCCCTGTAAAGGTTTTTTCGTGGATGGTTTCAACCTAGAGAGAGATAAATATTTTTCAACTATTTTGGTAGATTGAACCAAATCTGCTTTGCTTGATGATTGTATAGTTTAAGAATCAATAATTTCATGTTTTTTGTTATCATGCTGCATTACAATTATAATCAATTACAAGAGGGTTCCTGTAATTAAGAGTATCAAATTTTTATTCTATTGCCAGCTAAAGTAGTCTCAATCAATTTCTCAATCATTACATTCTCCGTCACAAATCACAATCACAACAATCCTTGGTTTCTTGTATACTACAAAATACAAGGGACCATTTCCCCCCACCTGTTGCCAGCTGCAACTAATATTTTGAGTAAAATCTTATGCTATAAATTTTAAGTGGCATCCATAAAATCTGAAATTGAATCTTAAACATCTACAATCCCTTATCTTGTGCATGAAGTGGCTTCGGATCATTAATTTTGAATAGATATTTCCAGTAGAGTTTTAAAGGGTTGAAATGAAAGCAAGAGAGTTCACATGCAACCTGAGCTGAAGCAGTTCTTGTCTTTAAAAAAAAAACACACTTTCTAAGAAACCAAGTTTCAAGCCTCGTGACTCTTCTGACGTCTGACTCTGCTTTGGTCCGATCGGCTGCCAAGATACTACTTGTCCTCTAATCCTGTTGTAACTAAATTGGCTTCATCTTTCAAATCCACATCATACAGATCTTTGCATAAGGTTTGCAGAAATGGAAGCTTCTTCAATAGCATACATTTTTCCCTTGAAAACATCACATTGATACAAATATGAACTGATTGTGGCCAAGATCACAGAAAATAATGGAAAATCAAACCACTAGCTGTTTCGAAGTCTAGAAGACAGATAAGAAATATGTTGATCAGGGTACACTGTGAATCATGAAGAAATACAAGCTGTTAATAGAAACGACACTAACTCCTTCCATAAACAAGCTTTTTTCATCTGGTGACCTTTTTATTCTGGTTTTTACGTTATCAACCAAAATATTAACTGCAGAATGAAAATGATTCTACATAAGAGGAAAAGTGGCTTAGCCTAAACTGGAAGCAAGTAGCTCAAGCCAGTACTTGGAAAGATGGTGACCTACTTAATATAATAGGCTAAAAGCACTCCTGAGAAGGTGGATCCGAAAAACTTGTGCATTTTAAACTTCAGCGGATGATTCTAAATGTGTCGCCGGCGTTTTCGGTTGGAGCCACTACGCCATGAATTGAAGGGGTTTTTCATAACTGAGCAGCATATGTCAGGAACAAAAACCACACTATCACATTGATCGCGAGAATCGTTTGGCCAATACAGCCCTGAGGCTGTTGGAGGTGAAGGCAGTTGTGGTACAGCCCATGAGGAGTCTGGCACCTGACCCAAGCGCTCATCATCATCTACCTCGTCATCAGCAGATCTCAAGATTGATGAGCTGTCAGAATCTCCACGCTTGCCACTATCAGCCTGGAAGAATCCAACAAAAATAATCCAGACAGAACTATTAGTTGCATTAACCAGACCTTTCAAAGATCTATAGAACTAATGGAGCAATAGAAGACACAAGACCACACTGTCTAGTTTAATTTACTAGCTGAGCTACAAAATAGTATAATATGACCTAATAAAGAACTAAGACCCAGTAACCGCACATGACAAACTAACAGGTCAACTTGAAATAGTTGACTTCAAAATTAAAACACAGAGTGGAATAGAATAGTTGACTGCATGACCAATATATTAAAGCTTAGCTATTAATCTGTGTCGGGTTCCAACTGATTTTTTGAAGGACCACGGTAGCTGAACTAAATAATCCAACCTATAATTCTATTCAATACAGCAGCAACCAACATCTAGCTCTCCCAAAAATGGTTACGATAAAGTCATACCGCAAAGTGGAATTCTTGGGCAGTCAACATGAGCTTGAGATCCTCCTCGTGGTTTATATGCCTTTGGAAGGACTGAAGCCTCTTTGTACTTTTTTTTTTTTTTTTTACTTCAAGACATGACAATCACTGCAAAAGCTGCATCTATACATGCACACACATAAACAGAGGCAACAGGTGTGCGCATGCAGGTATAATTCACTCGCTCATTTAGCATGTGTCTTCGAGAAAGATAGCACCTTACTAAAAGGACCTTAGTACACTTTCAGGAAAGGCACGCACGCAAATATTACTAGAAACAAGGTGGGTAGCCTCCACTCTACATGAGACCAATATTAAACTTAGTATAAAATCTACAACTATAAGCGTACCTTAGATGACCCATCATCCATGTAACCATAGCTTTGATTAAAGTCAGTTAACCCAAATATATCATCCATTTGCCATGACTGAATGCTTCCAGCTGTAGAACCTCCAGCGTATGTTACTTTCGTCAGCTCATTGTTCACATCTCCAAGATTTGATGGTAGAACCTCATTATATCCACCAGTGAATGCCATAGGAGCCGCCCTTCTAGATGTAGAATTAGTTTTAGTTTCTGAAGTCTTTTCACTAGAAGGAGATTTGACATCGGAAGAAGATGCACCAGGGTCAGTTGTTTCAAGACCAACTTTTACTCCAGTAAGAAGAAATCTCTGATGACTAGACACGTAAGGATTTGCTGTATGTATAGCAACATCGCACTTTCGACAGAGTAAAGCTCGATCTTGCAAACAAAAGAAAAACCCAGATGCTTCCTATCAAGAAAGGTTGATATGTCAGAACTGGTTGATTGTCATAAGGAACGCTTATTCAAAAAAAAAAAATTTACTACAATATGACAACTAAGCCACAAATTCAGGCAGTTCGAAACTCCAGCCTCCACAGGACTCTAGATATGATCAAAAGCACAAGCAAAATGCTAGAGATAGCTTCTAGACGTCTGACATGGGATAATTTAGAAAAGCTTTCTTGTGAAAGACGTTTTAGCAATGAACTGCCGCTGTACCAACATATTGACATATTGCACATGCTTAGAAAGCTTGAAAAAATGAGTTAACTTCAGCCATTATTTCTCTGCCAACCATCTAACTGAATTAATGATATGCTTGAAGCAATTCACTGAGTCAGATATGGTTAAAACAATATTTCAATTTCATAAATCACATACTACATCAGTTTCCATAAAAGAAGCAACAATTCTAACAACATCATCCCTATCCCCACCCTCCTACATCTTGGTTACGGAGACAATAACTTTAAATAAACTACATTGGTAATTAAGTTGCGTTAAAAGGCTCCAAGTTTTGCGTAAGTCATCATCTCATACTCTTTCCTACAACAAAATTAAAGGCTGGTTCTTATGAACCAATAGTAACACCGGAAACTTTAGTAAAAAAAATTAAATAAATTATTTTACTTTTACACACACAAAAACATTACATTTAATCATTCACTCATTTTTTATTCAACAAAAATAGAAAATAAAATGAAAAAATACAGCAAACGAAATAGAACCCCATTCCTTAGTAAAAAAAACAAAACAAAAACAAAATTTTGGAAAAAAACAGATCAAAGTTAAGATCCTAAAATATAAACTACAAAAGGTTCCCCAAAATTTAAAATATCATGTCTCTCACAGAAACTATTAAAGCAACTCCAACCGAAATTTCAAATTAAACCCAAATTCCACCTTACCTTAAACTTACAAGTTCTAACTTCTAAAACAAACATAACCAGTGAACCCAGAAAAAAGTTTCAAACTTTTTTTGGGGGAATACCTGACAAATGTCACATTTAGGCATCTGTGAAGAAGACGAAGATAGCGGGACACGCTGGTGCTTGCTAGCCAACTTATTGGCAGCATGGATTTTCTCGTCGCACGCCCAACACAGCGCCGCCTCATCCGCGCAGCACAGCACCTTGGCCTCCGCCGCCTCGCATACGTTGCACTGAATCCTCATCTCTCTGTTCTCTACCTCTAAAAGAAAAAGAAAATTCAAAATTTCTCTTTGAAGAAATAGAAAGGGGTTTATGTATGGTTTAAGGCAGGAGGGGTAAAAGCAGGCGAAGCCAAACGAACTGATTCCCTTTTTTACTTTACGACTATTATTTATATTATTGAAAATAAAAAATAAATTTTGGGGGCATTGGAAATGGTAGGATTTTATAAGGGGAGCGGAATGGGTGAGGAGGATATTTTTTGAGGCTGTGATTTGAGAAAGTAGACGTGGCCATATTTGGGTGTGTCTTTGACTGGAGAGACCAAGCCGCCTTTCTGCCTCTGTCGGATCCCGACCGGTAATCCAAATTTAAGTCTTGCCAACTATTTTTGTTACTCTTTTCTCCAAATTGATGCTTCGTAAAACACAATTACATATATCTCCCATATATCATAATTCGTTAATTTATATTACATTTTTGAATAATAATTTTTTTTTAAAAATTTAATAGTTTAATGAGAATTTTTAAAAATTTTAATAAATGTAATTATTATAAAATATGTTTTTTCAACGATTATTTATTTTTTCTTTTTTTCACTTTTTTTTCTTTATATCAGTTACAAAATTAAAAGTTGACAGGGTATTAATTTCTTAGAATGAGAAATTTTTTATTTAAACCTCTTAATAATTTATAAAATTTTAAATTAGTAATGAAAATTTTATATTTTAAACTCTCAAAAATAATAAAAATTTATTTTATTTTAAAAATATTATAAAAAATAAACTATTAAAATAGTAAAATTATATTTTTACTATCACTGCTTTATAAATAAAGGATCCTTAATTACCCTAAAAAAATAAAGGACCCTTAATTAATACGGTAACACTTTAATTTTTTTTAAAAATATATATATATTTGTTTAATTTTATTTTCAGAAAATTGAATGACGAATTTAGTTAACATAAAGGCTGACATTTAATTTGATTTGATTGCTCAACAATCCTAATCATGTCTCTAATTTCTAAGATTTGGACAGAGAAATTAATTGATTATGGTATATAAATTTTGCAAATTATTCTTGCAATTTAAATAGATAAAGTTTTCTTTTTGTTACAAATTGTGGATAAGATTAATTAAGGTAAGATGATTGCATTTAGGATCATGATTTGTGAATCTAAATATTTGGTTAATATATGAAAAAAGAAACAATATATATTTGTATGAAATATTAAAGATTGAAATGTGAATATGACTTTGTAGAAATAATTTTATGAATTCTCACAATGAATAAACTTTATATAAATAAAATTCAATAGTTGATATTATTCCCAATACGTCAATGGGAATATATTCTTAAAATGATAGATATGAATAAACTTTGAAGATATACCTTTCAATATTTATCAAATATATTCAAAAAAGAAAAACATGCTTACGTATATATTATTCATAGGAATTTAATTAAAATCCATCACTAAAACTTGAATACAATTACAATATATATATATATGGGAAATTCCACAAATTGTTGTGGTGGGAAATTAAACGATTGTGTTCATCTGTTTGGATTAATTTGATTTGATGTGATTTGAATTAGATTTAGATAAAGACTTTATATAATTGGGTTAGTTAGGATTAATTTGAATTTGGATTAAATAATTTTAAAATATTTTATTTAAATTTAAATTATAAAATTTATTATTTTATTATTTTTACCAAAAAATTATTATTTCTTAAAATAATAAAATAAAATTTTTGAGTAAGTAAAATGAAGTTGAACGGTGTCTATGTTTAATTTTATTTTAAAAAACATTCTAACCTCAACCCAATTCAATTCAATACATCTATACTTTTATTTAAAAATATAAATAATTAGTCGATTGAATTTTAATGCAAAAGGTCGTGAGTTCGAGTGTGTTAAAATATACTATCTTTTTATTTAATGGTTGGGGAAACTATAAATAGCTATAGGCATTCTATAGGAAAAAAAAAACCCAGATATGATAAGAATTAAAATTAATGTTAAAAAAATATATAAATAACTAAAAACAGACCTAACCATATGCCCATGTAATTTTAAGTCTGACCTTCATTTACAAACTCACTAACTCAGGTCTCAGAAATAAAGCCATTACATCTCTTTCACGAACAAGCATTAACTTCTTTTAATAGCAAAATAAAAATCTCACTTTTAGTGAATAAGTGACTAAAGATGATGGAAATGAACTCTCTAGTAATATTGAAATTCGAGAAGAAAAAGAGAGATAGCTTAGAGAGAGAGGGAGTGTCTCTTGTCATTATCGAGATGCCATATGTAATTTTTGTATTGGTTTTGTGTTTTTTAAAGTCTAATTAACATATTGATCTTCTGTCTAAGTCTAAGTAGGTATGAGTTATCATGTCAGGACAATAAATAAATGTGATCTATCATGTCAAGACAACATATAAATTTAATGTACGAGTGGCAAGTACTTTGTTGGGATAATATATATGGAGGTACTTAAACTTGACAACTTATAACTACTTGGTACCTAATATTTTTTTGGACCTAATTGGTACCTACACATGAAAATTAGAATTCAACTTTGTACTTTTTTTAGATACTTGACTAACATGACCATTAAAATACGTTGATGCGACACTAACGATCAATAACATGGTGACATATGACAGCCTCATATTTTAATACGTGACAAAAAAAATTAAAAGATAAAAAATATTTAAATTTTTTTATTTTATTTTTTGCCACGTATTAAAATGTGAGGCACATGTCACAATGCTATTGATTCTTATTGTCACATTAGCATATTTTAATAGTGTTAGTAAGGTATCTTAAAAAAGTACCAAGTTGCCTTTTGATTTCCAAGTTTAGGGATCAGTTAAGTAAAAAAAAGGTTTAGATATATCAAATATGTATAGATTACCAAGTTCAAGTATCTCTCTATATATTAACCCTATTTTGTTTGTGTTAAGGGTTTGGTTTAATCCACAACGTTTGTTAGCAAAACCTTGGGTTCCCAGGATTGTTGGCTCGCAACATCTTAAGCTCATGGTTATATAATCTATAAAAAAAGTACAATTTCATGCCACTTTGTCACTTTTTATAAATTCTCTTTTTTGAAACATTCATATATTTAGTTGGAAAAATAGCTTTTAATCTTTTTATTCTTAAACACTTGTAGGATATATATAAAGGATGTGATAGTGAAATAATAAGATAAATATAACATATAAATATGTAAACTATTTGAACTAACTAATATCATTGTAAAAGTAAATGACAAAATTATGTTAAATTATAATATAAAGACCAAATATCAAATGTGAGGATAGTAGAGAAATCGAAGCTACAACTTTATTATTATCTTATAATAATTAAAAAAAGGTACATGACATTAGTTAATCCAAATAATTAGCACATTTAATATAGTTGATCTAGATTTTTCGAAATAACATATTTCATAATCCCAAAACAAAAAAAAAATTTGTTAGAATAATATTTTTTTTAAATCAAGGTAAAAATCTTAATTAGATAAAAAAAAACCTAGCTTATCAATATTAACCATTTTCTAAAGATTCAATTATTGAAAACGGTGATGGACAAACAAAGTTTCGAAATTGTGACGTAGTCTTTAATTGTTAATTAGATGCACAAAAAGCAAAGGCTTGCGGCCAAATGTTAGCAGACATTAATTGCAACATTTAATTTACAATTTGAATGCATGGATCTGCGTTCACAATTAACAGCTAGTTTTGCTCAATTATTATCCATCTCATCATCATATAAATATCAGTGAATAAATTGTTTTATTACTCAAATATCTATAACGAGTATCTAAAACACCTCCCTACACTGCCACGTTTCTCAGCTATCCTTCTCCTGTTTTAAAAAATGGTCAAATGCGATTTTTGGTCCCTCTACCATGATTAAAATTATAATTTAATTTTTATACTTGAATTTCTACAACAATTTGATCCCTAAATGGGTACTTGACACTTATAAATGTCGACTTTAACAATGTATATTACATTGTTATACTTTTTGAACTCCAGTAAAATCAAAATAAATTATTGTAGTATGATTGCTAGAACATCAAAATTAACGGGTTTCGAGTTCTTTGTAAAATATTTCAGAATGTAAATCGTACTCTATAGTTAAACGAAACCCTAACCACAACGTATCACTTGTTTATTTTTCACAAAACACTTAAAACATTCATCCTCTACATTCTACATTATCCTACGTACGCAAGATTTTCTAAACCCAAATTTTGAAGCATAACATAATGGTTGTCATTCATTAAGATTGAAAGAAAGACATGGTGCTTAGATGCAACTACAATGGAGTATTCCCTAGTGGTTAGGTGTTGCAGTATTATGAAGATGGATGTACTTGTTGATAGAATCATTCATTACTTAAGAGATTTTGGTTTCTATCACGTTAGCTAAATTAAGAATTTTACTTTCGTTCTGACACTCATTTTCACTAATTTGATTGTACAATGGAGATTCGAGACCTATACGTTTCATCTTGCATGTGGCAAAACTACAATAATATTAGACAATGTAGCGTTATTGATGGGCCTTCTAATGGACAAGCTTTTGGTAATTTGAATTTTTTTAATTCAATCTAGAGAGGTCTTTGTTCTAGCAACTAGAATAGCTCCTAACAATAAGTCTAATGTTGATGGGCTTCGGATTAAGTTAACATGATTGAAGATCACCTTCTAGCATCTCCTAGAGAATCCAACTCTCAAAAATATTGAACGTCATGCTACAGCTTACATTCTTTGTTTGATTAGAGGCCTGTTGATGGCAAAAAAGTATGGCAACGAAGTTCTTTTCATGTATCTCTAATTGTTATCTAATTTTGAAATGACTAGAACATATGGTTGGGAGTTTGCGATTATAACATCCCTATACAAGGCATTATGTAAGGTGCGCTGAGTGAAAAAAGATTAATATATGCAGAAGTACCTAAACTTGGCAACTTATACCTACTTAGTATCAAAATGTTGTTTTTGGACCTAATTGATACCAAAACTTAGAAACCGTAAGCCAATTTGATACTTTTTTTAGGTGCTTAACTAACATTGTTAAAATTTGTTGACATGATGTTGACGTGATACTAATGACCTATAGCATGATGACGCATTACAGCCTCACCTTTTGAAATGTAGCAAAATATTTTATTTTGCATATGTATCCACACCCAAGTTTGCAAAAGCAAACATCTAATGTTTATTTCTTCAATTTGAAGTTGAGCTGCCCTACAAAGCACCCTATACAAATATGCCAAAATCGCTAATCTTCGGCTTAATATATCTACGTATCAAAAGATTTGAGTAGAGGTACATGGTATGGACCTTCTTGCTAAACTTATGTAGAAGTAGTATACCTCTTTCCATCCAAAGCATCCAAGCTCTGACATATTATTGGTCCATCTCCTTAGTAGTTGCATGTAGCAAAGGGGTTGAATTGACAAGTCTCATCAACCATGTGCATTTCAATCGATACCCATCCAATTTTTCTCCTTCTTAGACGGTACAACATCCAACAATAGATAACTCTCTAACTCCGCATCAAAGTTACTATCTTCAATTACCACCTACTCGTTGATTGGCAAGTTAGTTATTAAAATAATATCTTTTGGCATTATAGTTGCTTCTCTTCATGGAAAATGAAATATATGGATTTTCGGGATCTCCATTTTTTTAATAAGGTAACAAGCAACTTTGGTACCATTGCAAACTTTATTGTAGTAGACACCACAAATAAGCCAACACTCTCATAGTTGTCCATTTAGCTCCAAAAAAGTTTAAAGTTTTTCAAGTACAAACAATTCAATCTCTTCGTTGCTCAAAATATCACAAAGATTTAATATTTAATTTCATAAAATCTTTACAAAAAGTTTTATAACAATAAAATTTAAGAGTCAAATAAGTAATTTTACCATAATGATGTTATGATAAACTGTGTTCATGTTCAAACGTTAAAGCAGCCAGGGAAAATTAGCAAGCTTTGAGCCTTTTACTTTCTAGGAGGAAGAGATTGAGAAATTTATATGGGGAGGATTTTTGGTAAAAACTAAAGAAGATGGGTGGGGTATTTATAGGGGACCTTTATACTCATTTGTTGAGTTTAAGAGTATTAAATATGTTGGTTGAGTCTAAGCGCAATAAATAACTAGTCAACGTTAATTGACCTGAACTCGATATCAATAGATGTTGCGGTTTCTGCACTAGATAATACTTTCTTCCTGATAGTTAGTGTATATATTCTGTGAGAATTTAACAATATATTGTTCTCGACATTCCTGGATGTTGAAATACCTTTAAAAACATATTCTAAGAAATAACTTTTGATAATACCAATTATGATACTTAATAAATAATTTTACTATATTCAAATACAAAAATTAATAAACTCTTAGTAGAAATTTTTAAATTTAAAAGTAGAATACATTTGCTTTTTTTTTAATACTTAATTTTTTTTACTACACCTCCACCATCCTTTGAACTTTTGTGCAACATATATATTTTTTGTAAACATACTTGGTAGGTCCTTCTATTATAAGGACGGGATCTAATTAGTCTTTTTACTATTAAATGAATCAGTTTAATCACTATACTATTATAAAGAATAAATAAGATCAAATTTCAATAGACTTAACATTTACTATTTTAAAAATATTATTTATTATTTAACATAGTTATGTTTTTAAAGCTTTTTATGATTTTACAAATGAAATATTTTGTTTGAAGTTGGAATGGAATTGAAAAAATAATAATTTTTATGTCATTTCTTAAACCGTAAATGTTAATTTTATTCAAATTTGACCTTATTTGATTCTTTTAATAATATAAAGATTAAATTGATCTATTTAATTGAAGGACTAATTTGATCAAGGACCTCAAATTGCATGATTGCATTTTCCAGTTTTTGGAACCTTATGAACCTAAATCGTCTTCTGATTTGGTTGAACATCGCAGTATCCGAATGGGATTAAAGTATCATTTTTGCTGATAAATTGAAATTCCAAGAAACTTTAGGGCTTTAAATTTTCCTTAAAATTTGACGGTTGATTATGGAAAGCTGATTATGAATTAGTTCTGAATTACATTTTCCTTCAAATTTCTTGTTATGCAAATATAAATTTCAAATTACTAGTTTTTCCTTTTGGCCAGATTTCAATTTACTAATTTAGTTACTATTTGATTATCACTTTGTTAAGTCTTTAAATCGATTCTGCTATATTTATTCGCCCATTTTATTATTTTTAATACGATTTCTAAAGAAGCAAATATGACAATCAAACATAGCATTAAATTCTATAGGATATTGATTAACTCCAACAAGTCGTTCTTGTTGGGGTTAAAGCTGTAGTAATCATGACTTGAAACTTGATAAAGGAGGGGTATATAGTAAAGAACCTCGTCCTGATGATTGCTTGTGACGTGCAAGTACAGTTTATAATTCGAGGACGAATACAATCAATTGAAATGAGATGCAGTGCTTGCCGGCGTGAATTAGAAGGACCAGCCATTTCCACTCACCTCTTGTGTATCCTAATGTGTTTCATCAATTTGCTGTTGCAATTGTAGACATTTTATCCTTTATTTATGATCAAGAAACAGTTAATGCATTGCAAAGATTCCTTGACTTTGTAAATAGGCAAGGATGATGAAAGCAAGATCCATGGCAATGATGCAGTATGCCCCGTTTGTGATCAAGTTCTTTCTAAGAGGTAAGGATTTTATCTAGCGGAAGTTGGTCATTGTAATGCTTTCCAGAATTTTGGTTTTCTAATCCAAGGAAATAGAATTGGTTGCTTATCTGGAAATAGAGGTCTGTCAAAAGAATTTTCTTTCCTGTTTTCAGTAGTTTGTTGTTATATCTTATTAATTTCAATTCTACTTGCCTAATCTGGGAATTTTGATTCTCAGTCTTATGAAACCTGTGGATATCAATCCAAATGATGAATGGATAAAGGTAAGCAAATGATTCACTTGGATTATTGTACACAGCTTGTTGTACTGATTAAAATATTTCTCCAGTAAAATCTGCACAATGCTCTAGTTTTCCATTGCCTTCTATCGTGCTGCCGCTTTATTATTTGTCTACTTGTTATTTTTATTGCTAACACGATGTGTTTATTGCAGAAGGCAATGGCTGGTGTGCCTCCACCGATATGTATCCTTTATAGTAAGGACCATGCGATTTCCCAATCTTGTGCTATTTTTATTTTGAAATCTCGTTGTATCAGACAGTAGAAACTTGGAGCTACCAAAACAAAATGAGAAGAGGATTTCATTAGTTTTTGTAATATTTTGTTTCATCTGAAAGATTTTACAACCAAGAGAGAGAGAGAATGGAGTCTGATCAACGAGAAAAAAACCTTTTAGACATGCATTTCCTTAATGAATTTATTGCTGAAGGGTGCATACAGACGTGTGATGTTTTACATTAGGCAAAAGGAAATAGAAATTCAGTACAAGATGAAGAGAATAGCTCTGTGCTGGCAAAAATGCGAGGCAATGCAAGAAAAGTTCTCAGAGAAACTGGAGCAGGTGCATACTGCTTATCAAAATTTGGGCAAGAGGTGTCAGATGGTAGAACAAGAAATTAAGAGTCTGTCAAAGGAGAAACAAGAGCTCCAAGAAAAGTTCTCTGAGAATTCAAGGCCAGTCTATATTTTTTTCTTCTACCATGTTAGTTCTTTTGGCCAAAGCTTAGTTTATGCTTCTTGCACCCTGCTAACAGCAAATATCCTAATTTCAGATAGAAGAGAAAGGTTGATGAAATGTATGATCAATTGAGGAGCAAGTACCAATCACTGAAACGGTCGACCATCCAACATGCAAACAATTTCCATGCCAGAAATGAGCCTGATTTATTCACAAATCCAGCTACTAACATGATGGATAGCAGAGGTCCTATTCGAAAGGGTAATCACATTCTTTTGTTAACTTCTAGTAATAATAAAACTGCCTACCTTGTGTCAAGTGCTAAAGTAGAACATTGAACAAGCTGACAAACCCATCAATTGAGGAGCAAGTACCAATCACTGAAACGGTCAACCATCCAACATGCAAACAATTTCCATGCCAGAAATGAGCCTAATTTATTCACAAATCCAGCTACTAACATGATGGATAGCAGAGGTCCTATTCGAAAGGGTAATCACATTCTTTTGTTAATTTCTAGTAATAATAAAACTGCCTACCTTGTGTCAAGTGCTAAAGTAGAACATTGAACAAGCTGAAAAACCCTTGACTAAAAGCCTTTAAATAGTAAATATATTTTCTTGGTTCTGGCTATCATGATTTCATTTGTACGTCATTTTTGCTTAATTATCCCCCTATCCAGTTAACTTATATGTTGCAGATTGATCTATTTTTTCTCCTGGAACTCCAGGGCCTCGAGAGGATGTATGGCCAGCGAGACAAGCCTCTAGTCCTTTTTGACATATCAAGTGGCTCACCAGCAATGCAAACTGATATTCCGGTTGTTATGTCAGTATCACAAATTGAACGAAGCACATTGGTTTTTTTTTTTCTTTGCCTACTTGCAGAGTAACTGTACGAATGAAGTTGCTGCCGACATGAACATAGAAGTAGAATTTGCTGGAAATGTAGTGGTTAATGTAAACTTCACCTTCTAAAATTTACTTTTTTGTTTGCCACAAAGAGGGCAATTAAACCATGCTCTAAACCCTAGCGAATTAATGTATCTATAAATATTGGGTGGGGAGCAAGGACATGAAAAAGGAAAAAGACCATTAGTACCCCCATTGTCATTGCCAAATAATCTTTTCAGAATTGCCGGTTTCAGTCTTTGATGGAGCTTGTAAGATAGAGGACATCATTGCAGCACTTATTTGAGGTCAATTTGAAGAAATTTGTAGTGTTTTGATGAGTGCTAAGATCTTTTTGTTTGATGAATTATGTGGCTAAGCTTTACAGACTGTTTTTCTTATACCATGATGAAAAGAAAATATCCAACATTTGGACATTCTATAAAAACCTGTAATGAGAGTTTTGTTCTTCCTTATATCAAGAATATAGCTGGAAACTACTGGCAGATTAAGACGCCATTGATATTATTGAGAAGAAAAGAACTTAATCTAATTATAACATCGTAGGTGTAGTCTAAAAATGAATTTTTAGATAAGGAAATTAATGATAAATTATTATCCATATGCAAAATATCTAGAAGGAGCCCCTTTTGCATGAAAAACTCCCCAAGTCTTTTTGCATGGAATTTTCTGAGGGCCCTCGGTTTAGGAAGTGTTTTGGGGAGTGACAATGTCACATAATGTGTTTTCTTAATTAACATTTGTTTTTGTGGCTAGTGTTTACTCTGACTGATTGAGAAATGTTTGTGTGAGGGTCATAGATTTGTCGCCTTTCTAGGAGTCTGGTCTCCGACATGAGAAACCTCTGCTTGTGGCAAAGATTGTTTTCTGTTTCGGTTGATGACAAGAAGTTGGATTTTGTGCTTTGATTAGTAACCACAAGATTGAGACAAAGACAGTCTAAAATATCATAAGTTGGAGCCACCTAATTGCCAAAAAAGCAAAAAGGGTTGTTGCCCTTAAAATATCTCGTAACATGTTAGGATTGCTAAATATATATCAGCCTTGAGTTTTTATTTCTATTTAAACTATTTTATGATACTTTAGGATCAAGACAAAAAGATCTATTAAAACAATTTATATAGTGAATTTCATGATGACCCATTACTAAAAATGAAGTGGGTTGAATTGTAAAAGAAGATGTTATACCTTAGGATAAACCTAAATAAAACCATTAATCCCTCAACTCATTTATTTTAGACTTGTTTCTGTTCATACATTCATCTTCAAACAGTAAACTTCGACCTCCATTGTACCAAGAAAAAAATGTCAGGAAATTGTAAATATACTACCAACATTTTTAGATTACAGATTGAGTTCTTGCTAAAATCTCCTACATAAAACGTAAAGACTGATTCAACAATAAACTTGCTCTATGCTACTTCCTCCTGGAGATCAGTGTCTGATACAATAGAAAACAAAGACCAAATAATTTTGCATTTGAAAGGAGAATCATACAACTGGAACAAAATCGACCAGTAAACGTTGAGGAAAAAAAAAAAAGTTTTCAAGTTGTGGCAAGGTGTGTTACTCACGTGAAGAGGCTATTAAGTTGGGGTACATAATGGAAACATAACCCGTTTTGCAGGGTGATGTATACTTCTTCTGTTCTATTCCCTCTAAAGCTAGACTTATATATTCACCAATGTTTAATATCAACAAGGCAGAGAGGGGAAGAATGAATGTAAAAAAGTACTCAAAGTTTATCTTTATTTTTGCATAATATGGACTCCACAGATGTTACAGCTACAAAGATTCAAAATCAAACTACCACCAAAATGTCTGACAGTTCAGCCAATTAACATTCACATTTATCTATTATTACTCAAAGACAAGACTGAATATGATATCAACGTCAGGTCATTAGCTTGGCTCCACATGCTAACATACAGTTTTCATTTAAAGCGATAGCCGTAGAGTATTACCCTACAATACTCGAACTCGGTGGACATTTGTAGCTTTCAAAGAAAAAAATATTTGAATTTTCTATGTGGAAAATGAAAGATTGGTTCTCTACGTGTCTCTTTCGTATTTACAAGAGCTATGAACTAGTCATGGCTCAAAAATGTTTATTTTTTTCGGATGAACATTTGCCAGCTCTTTACAAGAGTTCTATGTTGATAAATGAGGCAAGACAACTTGCAAAACTGGGGCCTTGGAAGATATTTCTATGGTGTCCCCATTTTGGATAGTGTGGAAAACATGAGAGCCATCAAAATATACGAAACCCTCTTTAGAAAACCATGAAGCATCCATTGACTGATCTGACTTGATTAAACCATGCATTAAGCGAGAAATGGCTGGTCCCTGTGAAATAGGCTCTCTTACCATATATTGAAGATCCCTAGATAAAATAGGCATTGGAAATCCTCCCGCTGAGTGCATGGCAGCTGTTGATCCTGCCGCAGTTGAGATTCTGAGACCACTTGATCGACAATTCACTAATGGTGAACATGTTTTGTCATCCCCTCTAATTCTGCCAATACATAAAAGGAAGATTTTAAGGCATTTAGCATTATGTTTAAATGCATATTGACTTATGCGTAAAAATTCCTTACTTGAATGAGAACCGGGAAACGGTTGCAGGACAAGGGTGAGCAATCAAGATATCATTAAGAGCACATGTAGGCAGAACTTTTGAGTTTACAGATACTGATATCCTTGACAACTTCGAAGGAACTATCTGATCCTCTAGAAAGCCATCTAGCACCTGAAATAAATGTTAAATATCTATAATTACCTTAACAAGCTTCATTGTAACAGCATGCCTTATCCCATATATAATTCGTGAAAGAACCAAGCTGTTGAATTCCAGAAAAACCTAATCATGCTAAAAACACAAGGGAATTCCAGAAGACATGCTTTGCATAGCAAAATGGTAAAGCTTAAATTAGCATGTTAAAAATTGGACTGGTAATCGAACTAGTCAAACCACTAGTTCCCGGTTTAATCGGTCTAACCGCTGGTCTAACAATAACTAACAAACAATTGAAAAATTCATAAATATTAAAAATTATAAACCGGTTCAACAGTCAACCACCGGTTTTTTGTCCTAGTTTCTGGTTTTTTACTGGTTTTGAACAGTTCACTCAAAGTCCGGTTCAATCCCTTTGTCTGGACCGGTATACCAGCCGGTTCCTGATACAACTGGTCTGACCGGCTGGTTTGGTTCCAACTACACTGATATAAGTTCAGAACTTGGTCCCATTTAACTTCTTAAACTGTGAAGTTTTAAGCAAGAAGCTTATTCTCTAAATTAAACATAAAATTTACTCCTTTTCAAACGTCAACAACTGATGTGATATCCCTCCAAATATGTTAATTTCCTTTTTTACACTGTATATATATACATCCTTACTTGCTCAAAGTTTTTTACTGTTGCTGCACATAAATAGCCAGTGCTTCTAGTAGCATCAAACTCATTGCTGAATTTTTCAACCTAAAAAAAAAAAAAAGAAACAAAAGAATAAATGGCATCTCCAACTAAGATGTATTCAATATAAAAAAAAATTGTTAGCATCATCAAGAGAATTTTAAAATTGGTCTAAAGGAGCAAATTGAATGCTTGGCCAGAGAAATGAACTAACCTCTTCAGCTTGTGTAGGATCAGAATTAAGTCCTAGAACTGGAATAGAGTCATCCAAGAAATGGCTGGCCTGCAAAAGTGTACCGTCACCACCAACTGTAACAACCAAATCCACATTATGAATTGGTTGTGATAAATTGTTACGAAATATGGGTTTCCAGTCAATTGGCTTCTGCTGTAAAATTTTCTGACAAACTTTTATGGCCTCTTTGTGCACCTTACACCTATTATCAATATAATGGAAAATCTGTGACAATACAAAGAGAAAAATTGAGTGTAAATAAGAATAAATTAATTCTAGTGGGAGGATAGAGAGAAGAAGTAAATAGAACAATGATTATAACTCATGTCCTAAAGCTTTCTTTTTTGCTAGTGCTTGTTCATACTTCTGGATGAATACCACAAGTACTGAATATGCGTACAAGTCCTTTATTTTATTTTTTGTTTTGAGGTGGGGGAATGGAGCACCAAGGAAACACTAATCTTGAAGGTCACTTTTGTCAGCCATGAGCATAGGATCTAAAAGAAACAACATGATACAGGGCGTGTATGTGCCACAATAATGTCAAGGTACACACAGGACATGTATGATAATTATGGATGAAACAGAAATGTGTTAAACAGGAAGTAAATTAATTTAATTTACATTACATTCTAATGCAAAGCAAAGTTTCAAAGGCTTCATGAGATCATAAGCCTATTCTACCATAGGGAAGTAGTCCTGGAAAGAGTTAGTAATTACAGACATTAGTAGAAATTAGTTGAAACCAAGAGAATCTAAAAGAGAGAATGTTTCCACAAACATGTTGGAGGTCCATTGGTTTGGCAGGGTAGGTAGGCAAAAAGGATAAGCATGTTCTATGTGTGAGGCCTGCAGTTTCACTCTTCAAAACGAGTAACCATAATTACTTTTGGACCTGTATTTTCTATATTTTGTATTATCAGATTCAAATCCAGACAAAGCTACAGATTCGCATGAGTATTGATTCACTTATCTGAAAAGTGAAAGCACATTTGTCTTCTCATGGAAACCAGAATGGGTCAACTTGGTGGAACCAGTAAAGATTATGGGGATCAACAAAAAATCAGACAAAATTCAACATGCTCAAGGGTTAATGCGTAGACAAGAATCAAGGTTAATGAAATTTCAAAAACCTCGTGGTATGGTTTCATGATTGTTAAAATCTAAGCGCAAAGGTGTCACGTCAAATGTCTCATTTCTGCTGAAAACCTATCCAACAATTAAGCCACTAAAATCTAGGTACCATGAAAGAACTGACAGGGGCTGCACCATTAAAATAAGCTTACAATGTCACTCGTTCATCATGACACAAGGGTAATGGTAACCATACATCAAAATATACGTTGAGAGAATAATGGAAATGATGTAGAAGATTTGAAACCTGTAATTAAGCAGGTAAAATATAAGATTGGCCCTAATCACAATCATCTTAGAGGCAGAGAACAAGCTACTGATATTCTTATCAATGGTAAATGTAACTCACTTAGCTGTTAAAAAAATCACTTATAACCCCTCCCACCCATTTTTATATGGAAAGATAATTAATAACACTAAGAAAAGAGAATGGATAGCTGACCAATGAGAAAAAAAGCAGAGTAAGAGTAAACTTTGAAGACAATTTCAAGCTCACAGAGCTTTAAAACTTTAGAGTGCATATCCTGTATTCCTGGTCATCAATGAAAACCCAAGGAAAGAAGCCTAGTTCAAGTGAAAGAAAGCCTTCTAATCATGTTTACAGCACTAATTTTAACATAAAATCTATGTGTTGTGTTAAAAATGCTAGATAGGCAAGCAAAATTACCATGAAAAAAAAAACTTGATAATAACTAGCCAATAATAAACAGCACGAGGCAGAACAGTCCACGTTTTATTCCTTGAAATCCAATCTAAAAATCTTTTTCGAATTGAAACAAACAATAAACATATGATCCTAATTCCTTGTCATAAGCATCGTAGTAGCATCTAAAGCATTGAAAAAAAAAAAAGAGCTCAAGTTTAGCCAACAGGGGAACTACAATGAATGCAACCGAAACATAAGGCAAACCCAACAGGGGAAACATCTGCAATATTAAATATAAAAAAGGTAAAATAAATATAATGTGTTATTTGACATTTCATCAAACACCATGAATGCTAATGTAAAAAGAAAAAAGAAGCATATATACTGAAGAAGTGAAAATAATGTTGGGTTTTTCATTTATAAAATTACCCGAGGATTGGTGAAGCGAGAAACCGCGTTTGATTGAGTAACTTGGTAGACATCAAATGGTTTCAAGAGCAATAGAAGTTTTCTTCTTGCCATGTTTTTTCTGTGTCAAAGAAGAAAGCTTTGTTGGCTGTTCGGAAATGTGGAGAGAGCAAGCAGGGAAGGGATCAATGGCTAGGCAGTTAGCCCAATCCTGGAAAGCCCGACCCAATATTTTGGCAGGCTTAAGAGCGGGATTTGGGCACCAGTTTTTTCTGTACTAGACGAGTTTCGAAATAAGGGAAAATAATAGAGGTGTTCGTTGTTGACTAAGTTGTATTAATTAAAATTTTGTTCAAATTCATTCATATTAATTTTAAAAAAGGATTGATAACTTAAGCTCATTTTAAATCCGTTCATATTATTTTAATTTAATATTTAGAATTATTTTTATTCATTAGAATTATAGATAACCTACACCATTAGTCATTAAACTAGGTTAAATTTTTGTTTTGACCATTTAACTAAAAAGAGTTATAATTTGGTCATTAGGCTTTTCCAAATTATTTTTTGTCATTAAGTGACACTTTTTTTAGTTGGTATAATAACAATTTTAGTCCTTAATTTTTATATTTTTGTCTATTTGACCATTTTTCTATATAAAAATTATAAAAAATAAAATTATATTTTAAAAAAATTCTATATAAAAATTATAAAAAGTAAAATCTCGAAAATGTTATTGTTGAAGAACTAATATATATGAGAAATAAAGAAAATTTTTAGAATCTAATAAAAAACTAAAATTAAAACAAAAAAAAAAGATCATTACATGTTTTCTCAACGTTTCTCGAAATTAAATTAGTAATATTTTCAAGTCTAGTTCTATGCTCCTAAAAAAAATCCAAAACTGATAATACAGAGGCTTGAGAAATCGACTTTTATGCCATTTTTAGCAAAAATATATATATATACCACAAAATTTTATTTTCAAGTTCAAGTCAAATTTTTAATTAATTTGAATTATTTTTCAAAAATTAAATTGTACAAACAAATTATATTTTAAATTTTTTCTTTCCTTATAACGAAAAAGTTATGTCAAGAAACAAAATAGGTAAAAAAACAAAAAAAACCAATCATTTTTTCTATTTTTTTAAAGAATGGGTATTAAATATTTCTAAATAGATAATATAGAGAGGAAATTTGGAGGGTTTAAAAATAATTTCCTCTCATTTTCCCTCACTTTATAGATTTTTTTTTACAATTTTTATCTACTATTATTTTGATTTTAATTTTTAGAATTTTCTAAACTTTTAAGAAGAATATTTCAAATTTTATCATTTTATATATAATCAAGATCAAATTGGCTGAAAGTATAAATTTTGAGTACTAAAATTGTTTTCATATCAACTAAAAAAATGTCACTTAACAGTAAGTGACAAAAAATTAATTTTGAAAAATTTATTTAACATTTTTTAGTTAAGTGATCAAAACAAAAATTTACCCATAGTTTAATGACTAATGATGTAGTTTACCCAAATTTTATATGTAGTCATCTTAAAATTTTTTAATGTTTACATTATAGTAGTATTATAGATTTAATTTTTAAATATTTATATTCAGTGGACTTGCTTATTGGCAAGAACTTATTGAATCCATCGTTTGAGCTCATAATAAATTAAAAGTTGCTCCTGCTACTCAGCTTAGAGCCTTGAGCATTGTATAAGGATGTGTTGTAGGGGTAACCCATTACCTTCTCGGTGAAATTGTCATAACATGAGCATTTTCTTAGCAAGAATTATTGCAGTAAGATAATGGCTAGGACGATTTGAAAAAATTATGGCATTAAGATTTACAAAGTTTAGCCAAAGATTAGCTCAATACCCCACTACTTGTTGTATTTGGTTTGGTATTACTACTGCGCATGACTTCGAGAGTCATGATGATCATATTATAAATTATATAATATATAAAAACAACAAAATATAAAACATTAAAAAATTTAAAAAATTGGGTCAAGCAGGGCTAAGCTCGAGCTTGAACATTTAAGGTCCGAGCTTCAAGCCTGAGCTCGACCCATATTTTAAACAGACTTAATTTTTTTTGTCTAAGCCCATTTTTTAGGCCTAATATTTTTGCCCAAACCCTCTTAAATTTTAGGCGGCCTTTCAAGGTTGGATGAGTAACTCAGCTCATAAATAGGTCTAGTAAATAGTCTTCTAAAATATTCATTAATATTTTTACCTGCTATAATTTTTCTTAATATTTTTTTGATTCCATCCTTTTTTCTAAAGTGACATAGCATGTCAAAATCTCTCATTGTTACTTTTTTTTAGATACCTAAACCTTTGAAGTTGTCTTATAATTGTTTCTATATTTAAGTACTTGAACCTATTCTGGAGTTTTCTAATCAATTAAATGCTTGACCTCTTTTTAAGTGCTTCCCCCTACAATACAATACGATTATTTTGAATGTTTGCTCTTCTCTTTTTATGATTATTTTTATATTTGAAATTGATTAGTCTTCCGTGTTTTAGTTGTGGATTAGATTACTTTTTTTTTTTTGCAATAATAGGTTGTCCTACTAGGATATCAATTAGTACTAGAGCATTTTCAACCACGGTAGTCAGCATTGTATCGATACCAGCAGTTACATACCGTCCTGATCCTAAAAATGGTACCATGTAGTCTATTTTCCATACCACTCAAATTTTGACGTGTTTTGAGTATTTTGTTCGTTTTGGTCAATATCGGTATGTCTTGGCTTGTGCTAGTTTATATAAATTTTTAACATTTTAAACCATTTTTTATTTTTTTATTTTAACCATTTTAATTTTTCTATAATTACATTTAAAAATTAGATTGCAAATATATATACATATAGAAAATATTTGGAAACATCGATAAAAAAAAACGATGCATCAAAATATACCAGTACCAAGAAAAAATGATATTTGACAAAAACGATATCTGGCAATTGATTGATAATGTTTTGTAAATGTATTATCCTTTGAACTTTTTTTTTGTATTATCCTTTAATCTTTTTGTACAAAGATTCATACGAAGATCTAATTGAGATATGATAACTTATTTCATTTAATTTATTCTAAAGTAGACTGGACAAATAATCACCCAACTATCAAAACTTTTCATTTTTGTGGTTGTAAGCTTTTAACCTATAAATAGATTAGAAGAATCGGAGAATTTAAGAATCTACGTAGATGTTTTATTTTTTTCAAAAATTCCTTCCAATTAGATTCAAATATTAGACCAACTAGAGGAGCTATACCTATTTATGCTATGTTTTTCTCCTTCTAAGACAAGTATTGATTCTAAATTCTTTGATAAGATCGAATGTACTTTCAAGGGAGGAAACCTCTCTGGATTTTCTTAAAAACTTTGTATTTCCAAGATTACATAGAGCCGTAAACACAATGCTTGCCTAATATATCAAAACAAGACAATTAAGCTAAGGTTTACTTTAGGTTTCTTAAATGTAATCTGGAGTTATTTTGAAATTTTGAGATTTTTTTAAATGAGGTAATTTAAAATGGTAGGAATTTGAAAATGATATTTTAGATGAAAAATAGAGAAAATCATGCATATCTTAAAAACGCCTACCCAACTTCCTTTAACTAGGAAAGATTGCATAATTCTTAGAACAAGTTATGATAACATGAAGAGCAAAACAAGAAGGGAGGTTATTAGAAATGAAGAAAGGTTGCCACTAGAGTTAAAATTATGCCCTTTTTCTAGAAGATCATGAACAAAAGTTTTTATTAAAAGATGATAAATGGTACCTCCCATATATTATATTAGTTAATTTTCTCATCGTTAAGATATATCTTAACTTTTTTCGATTTTTTTAAACTTTGTTGATACAAGATTTGAATTTAGAGATTAAAAATGATTCACCCAAAAAGTTGTATGTGGTTGAGTAAAAGGGAAGAGATACTATTTGGAACTCTCGTCAAGCTTAACCAAGAGAGGAGGTTGAAGAAGAAGAGAGAATCCCCCTCATCTTTATCCTTCCAAGGTATATAAAGGGAGCCCTTGTGAGGCTTATGTAGTGATGGCTTTCCAAGTGTAGGGTGGTTCTAGAGGTATGAAGGGTATAATGTGATAGATAGATGGCACTTGGTGATATTTGTGTATAACAAACTTCAAGCATCTTTTTGTACTTTAGGTATTAGTTGGCATTAACTCATGTTTGGTTTTCAAATGGTATTCAATAAATTTTAAAATCGAAATGATTTTTATTAAATAAAAATAAAATTTCAAATGATTTTTTTTTCTATTTCTTAGACTTGAAGACCAAATGTGAATATTTAAACATCCGCCTCACATAGCTATTTTTTTTTTAAATGACATGAATATTAATTAAAACTAATTCAAACCTAAACCTAATCAAATAAGATATTGGTAGAAACAATGAAACAAAAACAACAATTAGAAAAGTGAAACTAGAGTTTGGTATTATATTGTTAAAACTTTTAACTGGTTAAAGTTTACTATAAGTCCTTGTATCATATCATAAAATTCATTCTAGTCCTTCTAATATTACAATGAACATTTTAATCTTTGTATGTTTGAAAAGTTGACCCTTTTAGTCCTTACATTACTTAATAGTAGTTGACGTGACATTAAATCAAATATTTATTTACATTAAATTAAAAAGCTAAATAATAGTTTTGTAAAATGAGTAGTGTTAAGAAACTAATTTTGCTTTTACTCCCTAACTATTTTTTGTTTTAAATTTTTGTACATATTTTTTGTGTTTAAATTGTTTGTAGTTTAGTCCACGCCAGTTACCATTAAGTCGTATCATCCCATTTAATTTCAAGATTGAAAAAATAATTAGTTTGCCAATATGATAAATCAACTTTGCTTAATGCTCATTGTAGTGAAAGTTAGAACGAAAATGGGCAACGAAAAAAATAAGAGTAGAAAAGAATTGACACAACCGGTCTTTGTTAACGTAGTTCAGACACAATAATCCTACATCTGTGCAGCCTCGCCTAGTGAATGATTTTATTCAACAATCATCTGGATCATCTATTAGTTTAAGCTGAATATACCCTTACACAAAGATGTAATTGCATGATAAATAATTAGTTTACTGACATGATAAATCAACTTTGCTAATGCTCGTTGTAGTGAAAGTTAGAACGAAAATGGGCAACGAAAAAAATATGAGTAGAAAAGAATTAACACAACCGATCTTTGATAACGTAGTTTAGACACAATGATCCTACATTTGCGGAGCCTCCCCAAGTGAATGATTTTATTCAACAATCGTCCGGATAACCTATTAGTTTAGGCCCAATCTACTCTTACATAAAGAAGTAATTGCAACCCCAATATCGACTCCAATTGTCACAATCACTCACTCAAATACCTCACAATACAATCAATAAACTTTTCAAAGAATACCTAAAAGAGTGTCATAAAATAACCATAAGAAAACTATCGCCAAAGATAATCCAAAAACTACTCTTGATGTGCGGCACGAAACAACCTTTTATAGATCCCTTCAAGTGGTCAATCAATGGTGTTTTGATAGGCTTTAAACTTCTATTTAAAAACTGAAATTATCCCATTAAAGATCTTGAGTATTTATCACATAAAAGTCTTCATAAATCAATTTTTCAACTGCTCCAAAACTCTCTTAAATAAATTCAATATTTATCTCTAAAAAACAACACACAATCATCATTGATTCTTTATATTTCAAGGACTTAATTCGTTAACCAAAATCTAATTGACTTTCTTCTTCTAGTCTTCGACACTGACCATTAGATCGATTTAGATCTAAGGTATGTTCTGCTACTTATCAATGTGTATATTCCATCATACTGATCGTCACTTGGAGCTCACCAATTGGACTTAAAAAAAAAAACCCTTAACAACCTAGTGATTTAAAAGAAAAATTTCGAATAAATCAATGATTATTTATATCTTTTTGAAGTTTAATGACAAAAGTGTAAACCTACTTGAGAGAAATTTCAGTTTAAAAACCTCAAATTTAAATCAAACCAGCAGGAGTTTAATCGTAGAACTTGAGAGAAATTTGGTGTAATATCTAAGAGACTAAAATTATAATTAGGTTTTTGAGATCGAACTTCGTCACCCTTGTCCCATCTCAATTTTGTATAAAAATATTGTAATTAGCTTAATAACTACAAACATTAAGAACATCTCAACTTAATTATTAGAAATAATTTTAAACTAATAAGCAATAGTACAACATACACAGGTCCACTTTTCATTTTCAAGAATAAATAAGATGGGTCCTAATGAAAACATTTCCATTCACTAGCTTTTCTTGACTTTATGCTGATTTCTTAATCTCTTGGCTCAAAATTGGCCGATCATCTCTCCAACAATACGCTTCTCCTTCTTGTCCATTTATTGGATGTGGGTGCAGCTTGACTTTGTTACATTCTTACTACTTAAATTTAATTTCAATATTGTTTAATTTAATATCTAAACTAAACAACTTAATAATTGTGTAATACGTATTATTCTAATAAAAAAATATAAATATTTCATTACGATAGAAATATTAAAGTCAAACTCGAGTATTAAAGTGTGCATTTCTGTGGTTGACAATAAGTGCGGCGAATCCTGGCATTTGAGTGTCCTCTCTGTGTATTCATTCTTTCTTTGCTGTGCATCTCTGTTTACACTACAGTTCCCACTGCAACAACCATTTTCAACATTTTCCTTTTCTCTTCTCGAGAAATTAACACCTGCTCTTTCCTATGTTTTTCCCCTTCCATTTCCTGCTTAATTTCTCCCTTTTTCTTTTAATTTATTTTCCACTCTCCTTTTAACTGAAGCAAAAGAGAAGAAGCTACTTATAGTTAAAAAACCAAGAAGCTGCACCTTTATTTTACTTTTTCTAGAATCCCATTCTCTTTTGTTTCCTTTTATTTACAAAAACAAAAAAACCTCTTGTTAATTTATTCGTCTACGTTCCTGTTTCTTTTTTGGCTTCAGTTCAAATTCCATTTGCTTTAAAGGGAAAAGAAGAAGAAGAAGAAGAAGGAGCAGCTTGTAATTAAACTTGTGGTTTAATTATACTTGAGGTAAGTTTCAATACACGAATACTAAAAATTGATTTTTCTCCATAATGTTTTTAGATGCTAATATGCATAAATTTTAGATGTTAATTCATCTATTTATAGTATTAAATCATAGTTTTAATTGTTACATAACTATAAAATTAATAATTAATTTAAAAGAATAAGTGTAATTGGATAAATTCATTTAACTAAACCTTTTTAGGATTTAACTAAATCTTTAAATAAAATTAAAATTATTATCTATAAATGTGATAAATCTTATAAAGAATAAAAAAATAGTTAAAATAAAAATATTAGTAATGTAATGAATAAATGAGGATATTTTCATCACTTCATAAATTTGTTTAAATTCATACTTTTATAAAATTTATAGATTACATTATTTTTAATTGATCTATTTATATTTAATGAAATAATAGTTAATTAGTATCACTTTTTATTATCATACAATAATAAATTATTATTCCGATATTAATTTAATAATATAATCAACAATAAGAATATTAATAATTTTATAAATATTATGAATTATTAAAAAAAAGTTTGAAGCTACCAAATCCACAAATAAACACACATATATATATATGTATGTATTATCATTATTGGTTTCATTCTATTTATACTTTTTGGTTCACAGCAGTTTCGTTTTAATATATATTTATCTTAATTTGAAGTGGTAAGTTCAATTTTTCCATCTTTCTTTGGTTGTCTACCATTTTGCCTGGGCTTAGCAGAATTGTTTTGTGATCTCAGATCAACGACAATGGCTGGAGAATTCTGTCTGGCTGCTGCTTCTAATGCCGCGGGAACAATGATGGTAAACTATCTGGTGGATCCAATAAAACAGAGTATTCGTTACTCATTTCGTTTCCATAAGGTTGTTCAAGAGCTCCACGAATAACAGAAGAATTTAAAAAGAGAACAAACTCGAGTTAAGGAAGACGTTAAGGAGGCTGAATTGCAGATTCAAACCCAAGTAATTGAGGACTATGTGTTGGAACAATGGCAGCAGCAACAAAGCAAATTTGCAAAGCAGATGCAAGAAGAATCGAAGCATAGAAGAAACAAAGCAAAAGCAGTGCACTAAGTTTGAATACTCAGCAAATTGTAACTGAACATTACCAATTTTCATTCAAAATTTGAAATAAAAAGAGTTAAAATTTTTTTCATTTGACAGTTACCTACTAATCTAACTGCCTCCACTAATTTTCAACTAAAGTAAGCTTAAGTCAAATACAAAATGAGCTGACATATCATCTTTTACATCAGCTATCTAATCACTAACTTAATCTTACTAACTATTAAAGCTAGTTACAATTAAACTGAACTAAATTACATCAAAATAAAAACAGCAATGTCAGTTGCTTCATTTGGTCCGAAAACCATTCGTGCGCACCAAGCAAAATGAGCTGAGCTCGATAGCTGCTGGTCTTGACAGTAGCATGCTTCTGGCTCCATGTTGCATTGCAGTCCAGCTTTCAACACTCCTCCTTGGACTGTATGCAACACATTCCAATTGCACTTCTCAAAGATTCAAATCGAGCAGCCCCTAAGGGCTTGGTCATTATGTCAGCCAATTGTGCCCTTGAGCTGCAATGCACAAGGCTGACTTCCTTTGTTTGTTCAGCCTCTCTAACAAAATGCAGTTTGATTTTAAAATGCTTAGTCTTACCATGGAACACAGGGTTCTTGGCTATTGCAACTGCAGACTGATTGTCCACCCAAATTTCAGTTGCTTCATCTTGAATTTCATTAAGGTCATGAAGCAGTTTCCTTAGCCAAATGGCCTGATTAACTACTCCTGCTGCAGCAATGTACTCTGCTTCAGCTGTAGACTGAGCAACAGTTTGCTGCTTTTTTGAACTCCAGCAAAACATCCCCGATCCAAGTGTGAAAAAGTATCCTGAGGTACTCTTCATGTCATCGAGGGATCCTGCCCAGTCACTGTCAGAGTAGCCTTCTAGTTTCAGTTGTTTCCCACTTTCAAACATAACACCAAAGCTAGCAGTGCCCTTGATGTATCTAAGGACCCTCTTTGCTGCCTTTAAATGTGCCTCATTGCAACAATGCATGAATCTTGATAGCAGGCTGACACCAAACATGATGTCTGGCCTGGTTGCTGTTAGATACAACAGACAACCAACTAGACTTCGATAGTGCCTCTCATCAACCCTCTGCTGATCACCACTGCTAGTCAGCTTTTCTCCTTGAGCCACAGGTGTGCTGACTGCTTTACAATTACGCATGCAAAACTTGTCTAGGATCTTCAAAGCAAATGAATGTTGGCTGATGAAGATACCTCGATCAGACTGGTGAATTTCCATGCCAAGGAAGTAAGTCATGATCCCCAAATCTGTCATCTCAAACACTTGCTGCATTTGAATCTTGAACTCATCAATGAGCTCAACTTTGCTTCCTGTCACAAGTAAATCATCCACATACAAGGAGACAATCAGCAAGGTTTCATGTTCTGACCTTTTAACATACAGAGTAGGCTCACTAAGGCTCTTCACAAATTCAAGTTTGGTCAGGTAAGCATCAACTCTGTCATACCATGCCCTTGGTGCCTGTTTCAGGCCATAGAAGGCCTTTCTCAACTTGTAAACTTTGTCTTCATGCCCAACAACTTCAAAACCTTCAGGTTGCTTGATGAAGATCTCCTCCTTGAGAAAACCATTCAGGAATGCTGATTTGACATCCAGTTGGTGAACTCTCCACTGCTTCTGTGCTGCTAAAGCAAACAGCAGCTTAATTGTATCCATTCTTGCCACTGGAGCAAAAGTCTCCGAGTAGTCCACACCATACTGCTGACTGTAACCCTTCACCACAAGCCTGGCCTTGTGCTTGTTCAGTGAGCCATCAGCATTGTACTTGGCCCTGTACACCCATTTAACTCCTATAACATTCTTGTGTTCTGGTCTGCTCACCAATTCCCAAGTCTAATTTTTGTTGATCATTTCCAACTCAGCTTCCATAGCTTTCATCCAGCTTCTATCTTTGGCAGCCTCTTCAAAGTCTGAGGGCTCAATCACAGCAACATTGCACCTCTGATAAACATCAGCCAAAGTCCTGGTACCCCTCACTGGTGTATCATCAACAGCATCATTACTTGGTCCTTCTTCTACAAGTTCAGCAACCAAGTCTAACTGGTCCAATTCAGACAAGTCAGCCTCAACACCATTCCAATTCCACACCTTTTCCTCATCAAATTTTACATCCCTGCTGACTAAAACCTTCTTTGCTGTAGGACCATACACTCTATAACCCTTCTTGTTACTGCTGTAGCCAATAAAGATTCCTGGAGTAGCCCTGCTCTCAAGCTTGGTCCTCTTTTCAACTGGAATAAGAGCATAACACACACAGCCAAACACTTTCAAGTGTGTTACCACAGGTTTGACTCTATGCCAAGCCTCAAAAAGAGTCTTATCCTTGACTGCTCTAGTTGGCAGTCTGTTGAGCAGATACACTGAGGTGTTGACTGCCTCAGCCCAAAACTGACTTGGAAGCTTGCCTTAAAACAAGAGGCACCTGGCCATGTTCAGAACAGTCCTATTCTTTCTCTCACAGACTCCATTCTGTTGAGGAGTATAGACTGTTGTGAGCTGATGGTGAATTCCAGCACTGTCACAAAGCTTCTGAAATCTCTCAGACACATATTCAGAGCCATTATCAGTCCTCAAGGCTCTAATTTTACAGCCAGACTGATTTTCAGCATAAGCCTTGAATTTGCAGAAGGCTTCAAACACTTTTGACTTTTGCTTTAAGAAGTAGACCCAGCACAACCTTGTTAAATCATCTATAAACAGGGCAAAGTACCTATTCTCACTGATTGAAGGTGTTCTCATAGGGCCACAAACATCAGAGTGCACCAATTCGAGCTTGTTTTGAGCTCTCCAAGCACTGTCAGCAGGAAAAGGCAGTCTAGCCTGCTTACCAAGCTGACAAACATCACAACATTCCCACTAACTTTAATTTTTGAAATGTCATCAACCAAATTCAGCCTATGTAACAGATCGATGGATCTGAAATTTGCATGGCCTAGTCTCCTATGCCACAAGTTAGTGCTTTCAACAAGGCTGGTGTATGCCTTTCTTTCTATTTGGCTAACATCCAGCATGAAGCACCTATCAGTCATAGAGACTGTGACTAACTCCAGACCATTCATGTCTTGAACAATACAGCAACCATCCTTAAAAACCAATGTATAGCCCTTTTCAACTAATTGGCCTACACTAAGCAAATTCTGGTCTAAGTCAGGTACAAAAAACACATCTGAGATCAGCTTGTTACCTGAACCAGTGCTAATCAACACACTGCCCTTGCCTTTAGCCTCAATCAGCTTGCCATCTCCAATTCTGATCCTCGAGTGGAAGCTTCTGTCTAGGCCCTTGAACAGCTTCTCATCTGCTACCATATGGTGTGAGCAGCCACTGTCTAGTAGCCAATCATTGCTGGCCTTGGTTGTGCCAACAAAACAAGTTGCTGTGAATACATGCTCCTCCTGAGCTTGCATGTCCTCAGCAGGTCTAGCTTGTTGTAGAGCAGCCTCCCTTGGTTTGCCCTTGCACACCTTCTCCACATGGCCAAACTGCTTGCACTTTTTACACTGAATATCTGGCCTAAACCAGTAATACCTTTCTGAATGTGTTGTCTTCTTGCAATGAACACATGGTGGGAACACCCTTTTTGCTTCATCTTTTCCTGACTTGACCCTTCTATTATGCCAAGGCTTCTTGCCTTTTGCACTCACACTCGAGCCTTCATTGGCTTTAGCTTGGAAAGCAGCTTCAGGATTCTCCTCCTGCCTATTTGCCCTCATTTGCTCAAGTGCATACAGGGAGTTTACTAGCTCAGACAACGAAATGGCTGATAAGTCCCTAGAGTCCTCAAGTGAAGAGATTTTGACTCGAATTTCTCAGGGAGAGTTGTAATGACCTTTTCAACAACTCTACTCTCTGTGAAGTCCACTCCCAGGAGCCTAATGCTGTTGACAATGGCCATTATCCTGTCTGAGTACTGCTTGATGGTCTTAGACTCCCTCATCCTCAAATTTTCAAAGTCTCTTCTGAGGTTGATCACCTGTTGTTGCCTTGTCTTATCAGTCCCCATGAACTCCTCCTTCAGCTTGTCCCAAGCCTGCTTTGGTGTGTCACATGCCATGATGCGAGTGAATATCACATCAGACACTCCATTCTGTAGACAGGCCATAGCCTTGTGTTTCTTGGCTCGTTCCTCAGCATGTTGCCTCATCTGTGCAATAGTGGGATTGGCTCTCAATGGAGGTGGTTCAGCATCATTCTCGATCACACTCTAGAGATCATGTGCCTGGAGGTAAGTCTTCATTTTGACTATCCAAATGTGATAGTTTTCTCCAGTGAACACAGATGGAGGTGGTAGAGTGAAACTCATCCTGCTAGACTGAATCCAAATGCTTCAATCTCACCAAATTTTGAACTTGCTGTTGGTTTTGATTCGAACACAACAGATTGCATACAAAGGCCCCTCAAAGACTCGGGCTCATGATACCATTTGTTGGAACAATAGCAGCAGCAACAAAACAAATTTGCAAAGCAGATGCAAGAAGAATCGAAGCATAGAAGAAACAAAGCAAAAGCAGTGCACTAAGTTTGAATACTCAGCAAATTGTAACTGAACATTACCAATTTTCATTCAAAATTTGAAATAAAAAGAGTTACAATTTTTTTCATTTGACAGTTACCTACTAATCTAACTGCCTCCACTAATTTTCAACTAAAGTAAGCTTAAGTCAAATACAAAATGAGCTGACATATCATCTTTTACATCAGCTATCTAATCACTAACTTAATCTTACTAACTATTAAAGCTAGTTACAATTAAACTGAACTAAATTACATCAAAATAAAAACAGCAATGTCAGTTGCTTCATTTGGTCCGAAAACCATTCGTGCGCACCAAGCAAAATGAGCTGAGCTCGATAGCTGCTGGTCTTGACAGTAGCATGCTTCTGGCTCCATGTTGCATTGCAGTCCAGCTTTCAACACTATGTAGATGAATGGTTGACAAATGCAGAAAATGCCTTGAACGATGTACAAAGTTTGGTCCATAGAGTTGAAGAAAATAAAAGATGCTTTGGTTTGTGTTCTACTTGGTGTTGGCGATATCGATTAAGCAAGGAGATTGAGAAGAAGATTGTGTATATCAGTAAACTTGTAGAAGACTCCCATTTTAAACAAATCGGCCATCGTGCGGAGCTTCCTGGCTTAGAATTCTTCACATCTGAACATATTTTTGCTTCCAAATCTTCAACTGCTGCATTCAACAAGATCATGGAAGCATTGAAGGATGATAAAGTCAACATGATTGGAGTATGGGGGATGGGAGGGGTGGGAAAAACCACCTTAGTCAAAGAAGTTGGCAAAAAAACCAAAGAATTACGATGTTTCCATAAAGTTATTGAAGTTGTTGTCTCCCAAACTTCAATCATTGAAAATATTCAGTATAAAATAACAGACTTCTTGGACTTAAAGTTTGAGAAGACAACTAAAGAAGGAAAAGCAGAGGAATTATGGCTTCGATTGAAAAAAGAAGAAAAGGTCCTCATTATCCTTGATGATATGTGGAATGAGGTTCAGTTGAATGAGATAGGCCTTCCACTAAATGAAAATGGGAATGGATGTAAAATCATTTTGACAACACGTCGCATGACGGTATGCGAATCTATGGAGTGTCAAGTAATTGTTCCAATTGATGTTTTGGATAATGATGAAGCATGGACACTATTCAGAATGAAAGCTTACCTTGATGAAAGAGTTTCAAGGGATATTATTGAGACAGCTAAGGAAGTTGCAAAAGAATGCAAGGGTTTACCTGTAGCGATTGTAACGCTAGCAAAGGCTTTAAAAGGTACCAAGACTGTTAAAGGATGGGAAGTAGCTCGCAAAAAGCTTGAAAGAAGTAGATTAATGGAAGTCGGTAACATTGAAGAAGAAGAAGAAAAAAATGCCTACTTGTGTGTCAAGATGAGTTACGAATACTTGAAGAAGGAGACGGCCAAGAGATGCTTCTTATTGTGTGCTTTATATCCAGAGGATCACTCAATTGACGTGAAACATTTAGTGAGATATGCTTGGGGTTTGGAGTTATTTGGCAAGGCTGACTCAATTGAAGAGGTGAGGATTCAAGTTTTGGAAGCCATTGATTACCTCAAAGATTCTTGCTTGCTGTTAAAAGATGAAGATGTTGAAAGGTATGATCCTTAAACTCTACGGCAAAGCTAACCATGCATGTGGTCTGGGATGATGTTTTTCGTATTTTAAGAAGTAGAATTGTACAGGTATCTAGCCGAGTCCATAAGCTTAGCGAAATATATATAATTTTCAGACTCTCCATTAGTATTTAAAATTTGAGTTTAAATTGTTGATTGAGTTTTTGCTTGGTTGGCATTGATATTGATGTTAATATAGGAAAACATGAGTTAAAACGTATTAAAATGTGTTTATTTTCCTATTCAATGGTTGAAAAATTATTTTAAGACCTATTAGTAGTTCTAGGCTTTAGACAAAAAAAAATTAAATAATTTATTAGGCACTTAATAATAACATTACATATCATATTTTATTTAGAAGGTGAATAATATAATACATCAAAAAAATATTAAAATAACTCTTATTATTCTATTTTAGCTCTAAAATTAATAAAATTAAATTTTTTTATATGACATTTTAAATCCCTAACTTTTAAATATCTTTAAACCTTAAATCATAATTTAACTATTTCCCCTAAATTCATATATAAATATTAAAATTCTAAAATCTAACCCACCATTCCGTAAATTATAAATGTAGTTGTTGTGTTACTATTATTATCTGTTAATTTATTTAATTTTTAATGTTAATTTTATTTAATTAATCAAATTAGGGTTAAAATATTATTAAAGATATATGATATTAATTAGAATTAAAAAAAATTGATACATTTTATTGGATACTTAAAAAGTGTCCTTTTAATATCATCGTAATAAATTTAAACTTTTGAGATTTTAATTTTAAAATATTTTCAAAATTTTTGAAATAATAAAATATTTTAACATTTTAATAAATCAAACATAAACCCTGGTCTAATTAAGTTTAGACTTAGTTCAATAATCTTATTCATAGACATTTATTCTAGAAAGTGGCCTCTGTACCATATATGTATACATGGACACCTACATACAGAAATAGAGAGAGAGTTAAGAAATCAACATTTATAAACGAAACACTAGTTCTTCTTGTTAGGCACTAGCCCCCTACAATCCATTGTTAAGAGAAAATTTTGTGCATCCTTTCAATAAATTATATATAATGTAAAATATATTTAAGATATGTACTTGTCGGGTCTCGAAATAATGTGTGTTAGATGTCGCATATTTATGAGATAATGTCTCACGAATATGCAAGGCTATCACTAATTAAGTAAAATTTAAATAAATCAAAACATTTAATATAAAAATGATAAAGCCATAACCTTATTAAATTTTAATGGCATAAATTTTAAGTAAATCCCTATGATAAAAATTACATTTAATTCCAATGGCAGCGGATCATAACAAATATAATAATTTGCACCAATGGTAATGTGTCAAAAATCACTCTTCTAAATCATTGACACAATTGAAACTGATTTCTAAGTATAAAATACATTTTGGCATGACCAATATTTAACCCATTAGTAAGGTCAAAGCATAGCATATCAAGGATAAATTCAAAATTATAAAAATTTGACTACCTAAAACATCGTGACTATGTACAAAACATATTCCTAATTCAAAAACATAAATCGATGGCACACTTTTTAAAATACATTATAATAGTATAATTGAATAGAATAACATATTTCTCAAAAATAATCACATAATCCAATTTAAGTATAGAAAAATATAACACTTAAATAATTTAAAATTATACATTGTAAATTTAAAATCATACTAGCATACTTAACTCAATTTTCACAAAACAAGATTGCATAAATAACATATAACATTTGAAATTTATTTCAAGAGTTAAACACCAAAAGAATGCCAAGGCACTTATCTGGTCTACTGAATCGATACTTGCGTAACGATTTTCACAAATTTCCTAATAGCGAAAATTTAATAATAAAATTTAAAAATCAAAATTAATTAGAAACTTGCAAAGGTATGTATTGTAATCATAAGACATCTTTGTTGTGCCGTTATCCCCTAATAAACTAATACAAAGTTGTACAATTTAATAAAATGATATAAAAGCAAGTAAATCAAATTTAATAAAAACACATACATATTATAATAAAATTAAACAAATTAGTAAAAATCAGTTTTGTATGGTTTCTAGCCAAATAATATGTATTTTAAAAAAAAATTAAAATTCTGAAATTCTAAAATTTATGATCATTTTGCTTACTTGAAGTCATTCAAACTCAAAATTTACAAAATTTACTTGGTAATTTGGTAATGTAAAAAAATGAATTTAAAGAATAAATATATAATACTAAAACTTAGAAACTTGATTCATCAAGATCAGTTACTAAAAACTTTAGCTTCAAAAAACAAATGTAAGAAATCATCACAATCTATCCAGATTTTTAGATTAACAGTTTCGATTAACTTACTTTGGGGTCTCATATCTATTAACACGATACTCATATGACTAATATAGCAATATCAAAAGAAAGTAAAAACTTCATACTATGAAAAACACCTAAATTTTGAAATAAATGAACACCTAAATATGGATTTCTAGTGTGTCAAAATCAGCCACTCGAAACTATTACAACCATGGTAGTCGCCACTGTACCGGTACTAGTTGTACCGGCCGGTACGTACTGTTCGGTCCTAAACCATACCAAATAGTCTATGTCTCGTTCCGGTCAAAATTTTGATGTGTTTCAACCATTTCTGTATGTTTCGTCCCATTTTGATCAATATCGGTGCGTCCCAGTCCATGCCTTGTTGGTACAAAATTTTGATATTTTAAACTAATTTTTTAATTTTTTTTATCTTAACCATTTTAATTTTTCTATAATTATATTTAAAATAAAAGCTATTAAATCAAATTATTGAACCTAATTAATAATTTTAAAACTTATATTTACATAGAAATATATTTATATGATGTAATTAAGATATATTTGCAACTATATATAATATATAAAATTTATTTTTATCAAAATAATATGTAATTTATTAAGAAACAAAAAAAAGTAGATTATAAATATATATGAAAAATATTTAAATGTATATGTAATTTATCAAGAAACTAAAATGAGACTATGTATGTGTATGAAAATATTTAAAAACATCGATGAACCTGAAACGGTACTTTAAAACATGTTGATATCAGTACATATCATTACAAAGACAAAAATGATAAGTCCACCAATATAATAATGACTACATTGATTAAAACCCATATATAAGAAAGTTCAAAAATTATTTTTTCCTAAATTACTCTATTGAAATAGATGCCATACATTCCATTTAAAAGATCTTGAAGAGAACTTTTATTTGGTACTAACAATGTCACCAAAATTTCGAAATTTCACTAGAAATTCATGGAAATTTTGATACTATTAAACTAACCTAAATAAATATACAAGTTCTATAAGAAAAAGTTTAAAACACAAATATATCAAGAAATCTAAACCAAAAGTCACCTTAATCACTAAAATTTAACATTGATTTGCACTTCCTTTACCTCGGGTTAGCTTTTCCCAAATTATCAAAATTACCGTCCAAAAGAAAATGTCGTAAGTGATTCTTTGTTTTTTTTATGAAATTATAACTATTTTTTTAAGTGAAATGATTTGGCATAATCAAGTTTTGTTACTTAGTGTTACATTGCATATTTGTGAGATTTCTCACAGATGTGTGGTGTAGTGATGCCTTGGTACGGGCATGACAATTGTTAGTGATCGTCCTGTTAAACAACAAGTAACAAAAATAGCGGAATAAATTGAGAAATTGAACACACAAATTTAACGTGAAAAAACTCCTCCAAAGAGGATAAAAAACCACGGGCAAAGATAATTTTATTATAATGGCAAAAGAATGAAGAGTACAAAAGATGGAGATAAAGACTAAACCCTGAAAACCCGAAAAATAAAGAACCCTCAAAACGTAAACACAAAATTCTCTGAATGTGTTATGAGTTCTAATCTAATGGGTGTTTTTTCTAAGGTTGTAAAAGAGCCTATTTATAGGCTAAATTCATATGTCAAATAATAATAAAATAATCTAAACTAATCAGTGTTTGACTGAAATAAATAAACAGAGTTTAACTAAAAGATTATTTTTCAAATTTGACTACCAATAGGAGTCGTACTTAACAAATCTCCACCTTGACTCATATTTCTACAACGCCATCTTTGCCAAAGCCCGCCACGAGCCTATCTTAAACTATGCAGGGAATTAACTGAGTCGAATCTATACTTAGAAGCTAGAAGACTTCTAGCCTTCGACTTGTGCACTGCCAAATCAAAACTAACCCGGGTATGATTTTCGCGAACACAGTGCCCTAACTTTTCAAAACCTACATCCAAAAGAGAATCTCTCTTCAACGAAACGGTCATACATTTTTCCCTCCTATGACCAAGTTGCCTCTGCTCCAAACGAGTTGACTTCAACTCTGTAACGGACGAGGGACGTCCGATTTCACCAGTCACTGTAGAACCTTCCAGAATATAAAGGCTGCCAGTTCTTTTACCTTTGAACAAAACGAGAGCTCCACGAGATACTTTAATGCTGCTCGACTCGATGTTGATTCTGCATCTTTTCAAGTCTAAAATACTCAAGGAGATGAGATTCTTTCGTAAATCAGGTACATACCTGACATTTGAGAGTGTCCTAATAGTCCCATCGTGTGTCCTAATTTTAACAGTACTAACACCAATTACCTTACTACATGAATCGTTTCCCATGCGCACAACTGCACCTTCAACCGAACTGTATGTGGAGAACCATTCTCTATTGGGACACATGTGGAAAGAACATCCCGAATCTAGGATCCACTCTGACGTGAGCTTGGAGTTATCACTCGTTGACACTAACAAGAAATCTTTCATCGATCAAATTAGCACCAGCTACATCTTCCTCGTTACTCTCAGCAGCTCTTTTGTTTCGTAGTTTATAACAATCTACTTTGACGTGACCTAACTTTTTACAATAGCGACACCTTTTGTCTCGTTTCTTTGATGCTATCAAAACGGAAGCTTGCCTATCTGCCTTGCTATCCAAATGAAGCTCATTGTCGAGTTTGTCTCTACTCAACAAATGACCCTTCACATCTTCGAACAAGATTTTGTCTCTGCCATAAATCAAGGTCTCTCTGAAAGACTTGTATGAAGGGGGTAAAGAGCACAATAATAGCATAGCTTGATCTTCATCATCAATATGAACCTCAACGTTCTTTAAATCATTTAAAAGAGTAATGAATTGACTGATGTGATCTCTAAGAAGCTCACCTTTGTTCATACGAAACGTAAATAGACGTTGTTTCAACACTGAACGATTAGCCAGAGACTTAGTCGCATAAAGAGTTTCTAACCTTTTCCATAAGGCGGATGAGGTCTTCTCCATCAATACCTCCTGCAATACCGTATTCGCGAGGCACAATTGGATTGCAGACAATGCCTTTTCATCAAGCTCTTCTCATTCTGTTTTATTTAGATTCTCAGGCTTTTTCCCGGTAACAACCTTTTTCAAACCGGATTGAACTAGAATTGGCATCATCCGAACTTGCCACAGATTGAAATTTGTCTCACCATCGAACTTCTCAATTTCAAACCTTGTTGTTGCCATATCTGAATGGGCTGATCTTTGAACTAGCTCTTGATACCACTTGTTAGGATCGTCCCGATTAAACAACAAGTAACAAAAATAGCGGAATAAATTGAGAAATTGAACACACAAATTTAACATGGAAAAACTCCTCCAAAGAGGATAAAAAACCA
The DNA here is from genome assembly GCF_007990345.1 of Gossypium hirsutum. Taxonomy (NCBI): domain Eukaryota; kingdom Viridiplantae; phylum Streptophyta; class Magnoliopsida; order Malvales; family Malvaceae; genus Gossypium; species Gossypium hirsutum. Next base: position 4,651,450 of record NC_053437.1, on the reverse strand, counting down.
CGGGCAAAGATAATTTTATTATAATGGCAAAAGAATGAAGAGTACAAAAGATGGAGATAAAGACTAAACCCCGAAAACTCGAAAAATAAAGAACCCTCAAAACGTAAACACAAAATTCTCTGAATGTGTTATGAGTTCTAATCTAATGGGTGTTTTTTCTAAGGTTGTAAAAGAGCCTATTTATAGGCTAAATTCATATGTCAAATAATAATAAAATAATCTAAACTAATCAGTGTTTGACTGAAATAAATAAACAGAGTTTAACTAAAAAATTATTTTTCAAATTTGACTACAAATAGGAGTCATACTTAACAACAATACTATAAGTAAATTTGATATTTTTCTTATTTTTTCTTCTTGTTTTATTAATTCCTTTTTCTTTATATTGCTTTTTTTATAATTTCTTTATCATTTAATCTTTTAAAAATTACATAATATCAAAATATTGTTCGACGTATATATTCACTTTTGTTTTGGCATGATCAGATATGTTAAGTTACATGACATAGTTCGTGATGTTGCTCTGTGGATTGCATCCAAAGAAGAAAGTGACTTTTTAATAAAATCTAGATTAGAATTACTAAATGAAAGCTTTGAACCCTGTAAGGCAATCTCATTGTTGAATAGGGAACATAAAGTATTTCCTGAGAAATGGTGCATCCAAATGTTGAGATCCTGTTGCTTAATGACTGTGATATACAAGGTACATGTTTTCAAGGGATGAAAGAATTGAAAGTTTTAAGTCTTACGTCCTTTTCTTCGTGTGTTATTTCTTTGTATGCTCTTATGTCCCTACGAAAACTTCGTGTTCTACATTTGGCCTTTTTTGAGGACTTATCATTCCTTGGAAAGCTAACGACACTTGAGTGTCTTAGTTTGCGTGGTACAGAATTTGAAGGTTTGGCAGATGAATTAGTGAGGTTGGTAAATCTAAAGATATTGGATCTAACCGGATGTAGATTTTCCTCAAGATTTCCCCCTAATGTCATTCGAAGGTTATATAAACTAGAGGAGTTGTACTTAAAAGGTTCAAGCATCGGAGAGGAAAGTGACGATATCCTTCTAGAGATAAAATTCCTGACTAGATTGACAGCATTATCGTTGTCGATATCTTCTTCCCATTTTATAGAAGATTTCGAGTTTCCAAGATTAGAAGAATATAATATATTCTTACGTGGTACACAGGATAAACTTGGGTGTCCACATCCAGAACAGTGGGGAAAATTCCTCATAGGAGAAGCACGAAAAATCAGTTATGAGATTCAAGGTCTAGATTCCGTTGTTAATCTCACAAAAAGATCCTTGAAAATTGAGGGAGTTTTTCCTTACAATGTGGTTTCCCAATTACTTGGGAATTTAGAGTCTTTTCAAGTGTTTGATATCAAGGATGAGTATATAGAAGGCTTGACTGATCAAACACAACAGAATGTGTCGGTTTCAGTGATCTTACAAAACCTAAAACAAGTGAGAATTGAAAATTGCATGAATTTGGAAGTGGTATTTCAAACGGAGAAGGTAGAAGGAAATGAAGCACCACCACTGCTCTCAAATTTAAAGTCTTTACGTCTTAAAAGGTTGATTGATTTGAGCTGTATTTGGGAATTGCCAACCCAACATGTAAGACTTGAAAGTTTAGTTGATTTGAGGATAGAAGATTGCCCAAGTCTAAAATCACTCTTCTCAGTTTCTCTTGCTCAAGGTCTGGTACTCTTGGAAAAACTTAAGATAATCGGTTGTGGCGAACTGAAGCAGATAGTCACAGAATTGGAAGGTGATGAGGAAGAAATATCCCGGAGTATTGATTCTCATAATTCTTTGTGCTTCCCAAAGTTAAGAGAAGTCCACATAGAAAATTGTGATGGTTTGGAGTATATTTTTCCAACGAAGATGGCTGCACAAGGGCCTCGGGTGTTGACTCTTTCCATAAAGAATTGCTGTCGATTAAAACAAGTGATCAGAGTTGCCAAAGACATGGTGGAAAATGACATTGTGTTCCAACAACTACAGTTTTTGAGATATTTATCGTCCTTTTCAGTGTCAGGTTGCCCTCAATTAACTGATTCGGGTGCTCATTTAGATGCTGAGGAGGCTTATCTAGAGGTACTTTCTTTTTATCCCTTTTTAGTATTCCAGTGTTTGCTAGCAGATGCATCAACATTACACTTGAGTCAACCAGCCCTCGACTTTCCCATTTCGAAACAACAAACATCATGAGAATTGGAGTGATGTTGCACCCGTTGGAACACTGCCTTCGATTCTCTCCAATCCATTAATAATTTATCAGCAAAATCAACAATATGTGATGAAGGAACATCTTGTTTCTTCCATACAAAAAGGTTCCGATAGAACCATAAGACCACCAATATACAATCCTGTAGCATGAGCTCTAAAATTTTAACAATTTTTCGATCAACTGTTTCATGAAAAAGTATAATTAGTTATTCCAAATATCCAACAGTTTTAACTATTCCTATTAAAATAATGGCATGTATATTTTCTCAAATCCCCCTTCTAATTACATCATAAATTAATTACCTTCAAATTAATCATACTAATATTTTTTTTTTGCTGGAATGAGCACTTTTAAGGAAAAATCCACTTCAACATTTAACTAAAATTATTGACCCTATTAACTATTTAGACTAATTAATTATATTATAAATGTAGATAAACAAATTAGGTCACATTAAATTATAGGAATACATCTCAAATCTAGTATAATAAAAAATCAAAACCACAATTTTTCATTACGTCTTTCTTTCTTTCTCTTCCCTTTTTTTTTCTCATTCTCTCTCCCAATGACCCCACCCCCAACTAAATAAATAAATAAAAGGTAAACTACCTACTTGGTTACCGAACTTTTAAGGTACTTTCATTTTAGCTACCTAAAATGAAATGCTTGCAATAAAATGAAATGCTTGCAATTTGGTCATCCAACTATTAAGCGCTTTTATTTTAGTCACCTAAGCATTAAATCTGTAACGGTGGTTAACTGTACACTCAACATCATATTTACACTTTTATTTTAGTCATCCAATTTTTAGGTCACTTTCATTTTGGTTACCGTTTTTTTTAGTATTGATTGGGGTAAAAACAATCAAATATTAAAGTGTAAAAGTGATAGAAACTAAAATAATATTCAAAAATTGTTAAATTGTCACTACACCAGAACAGACTTTTAGCGGCGCTTTTAGCGGCGATTGGACAACAAACGCCGCTAAAAATTAAGCATTAGCGGCGATTTAAAAAAACGCCGCTAAATATCAGTATTACCGGCGCTTTTACAAAAAGCCGCTAATAATGAGCATTAGCGGCGTTTCTTAAAAAGCGCCGCTAAAAACCTAAACCAAACGACGTCGTTTTTCTTAGTTTTCGAGGCTTTGGTGGCGTTTTTGGAGAAGCGCAAGTAATTCTCAGGGCTTTAGCAGCGTTTCTTAAAAAGCGCCGCAAAAGACCTAAGCCCAACGACATCATTTTCTTAGTTTTCGAGGCTTTGGTGGCGTTTTCGGGAAAGCGCCGCTAATGCTCAATGTTTTAGCGGCGTTTTTTAAAAATCGCCACAAAAAACCGAAGCCCAACGACATCGTTTTTCTTAGTTTGGGAGGCTTTAGTGGCGTTTTTGTAAAAGCGCCGCAAAAAGCCTAAGCCCAATGACATCGTTTTCTTAGTTTTCGAGTCTTTGGTTGGGGATTTTGCGGCGTTTTTTAAGAAGCGCCGCTAATGCTCTAGTTTTTAAGAAAATATTAATTAAAATATTTTAAATTATTTAGTAAAAAATAATGACACGTACAAGAAATTTTGAAAGTAAAAATAAATAAAAATATTTATTAAAAACGGGAAAAATGAAGAGACTGTTGTTTAAAATAATTTTAAATTAAGTTTATTGGGTACAGGAATGGTTATTTTTAATTTATATATTAAATAGTTTCTTATATAATCGTAAAAGAGATAGTATTATTTTTAAAATATTGAATTAATTATCATTATAGTTTAGGGTTTATGGTTTAAGGTATAAGATTTAGGGGTTAGGGATTATGTAGGTTTTATGGTTTAAGTGTTTAGGGTCGGAGTTTAGGGTTTAATTAAGGTTTATGCAAATTATGGGTTTAGTGATTATGGTTTACAGTTTAAGGTTTACGAGTTGGGGTTTAAGGTTTACGGGTTGGGGTTGGGGTTTAAGGTTTACGGGTTGGGGTTCAGGGTCTAGGCTAGGTTTAGGGATTATGATTTGGGTTTAGGGTTTAAGGGATTTAAAGGTTATGTGTTTAGGGTTTAGATTGATTAGTGTTATCTAATCAAGCTTTTTTGACCCTTACTTGTAGGGTTCTTAGAATGTCATATGTTCGTGGACGTGTTTGAAACAAGTTTTAGACACGAGTACTTGAAGTAATTAAAATTAAGAGTCAAATGAATAGAATTATATTAAATTAATTTCTATTAACCAATCATGAACTTTTTTCGGATTGTTTTGATCCTTCTAATTTGTTCGATTCTATCGTAACATTATCAGGTCTGTCTTCTTTAATACAAAAAACTACGTATTCTTCATCAAGGGAAACATATATATCCAGCTCCAGTTTTCATATTATTAAAAATTATTTTCATACACAATTATAAAATTTTACAAATTAAATATATAGCGTTGACCAGAATAAATTTAATTGAAAGGAATTTACGAAATAATTAAAACTTTGAAATATAGAAACAAATTTAATTTAAAGGAATTTTGTTTCAATAAAAACGGCAGTGTTCTATAGGATATATTAGTGGCGTTTTGGGTAAAACACCGCAAAATGTGATTTTGTTTCAATAAAAACGTTGCCGTTCTGTAAGATTTCTTACTGGCGTTTTTGGTAAAACGCCGGAAAAGATCATCCTTTAGCGGCGCTATGTCAAAAACGCCGCAAAATGTGATTCTGTTTTAATAAAACGCTGCCGTGGTGTAGGATTTATTAGTGGCGTTTTTTGTAAAACGCCGAAAACGTCAGCCTTTAGCGGCGCTGCGTTGGAAACGCCACAAAATTTCAATGGGTTATAATAAAAACGTTGTCGTTTTGTTGGATTTTGTGTTGACCGAAACGAAATCGTTTTTATGTTTTTAGTGGCGTTTTTGTTAAAACGCCGGAAAAGATCTTGCTTTAGCGGCGCTTATCTTAAAACGCCGCAAGAATGTTATTTTGTGTTTACCAAAACGTGACCGTTTTTTATGTATTTAGTGGCGTTTTTATTAAAACGCCGCAAAAATGTTATTTTGTGTTTACCAAAATGTGACCGTTTTTTTATGTATTTAGTGGCGTTTTTGTTAAAACGCCGCAAAAGATGTTACTTTAGCGGCGCTTCTTTTAAAATGCCACAAAAATGTTATTATGTGTTTACCAAAACGTGACCGTTTTTTTATGTATTTAGTGGCGTTTTTGTTAAAATGCCGCAAAATATGTTACTTTAGCGGCGCTTATCTTAAAACGCCGCAAAAAATGTTATTTTGTGTTTACCAAAACGTGACCGTTTTTTATGTATTTAGTGGCGTTTTTGTTAAAACGCCGCAGGTGTTTATTTCTTGTAGCCGAAACGTCGTCGTTCCCTCAAAGGTTTGTTTATTTTACCGAAAACTTCGTCGTTTCTCCGTTTTCCCCCTTATTCTGATTTTCATTTCCCCCTTTCTCCCCAGCAGAGGGTCGATCGATCGTCATTCATTCCCCAGCAGCAAAAACATCCCCCAACGTTTTAGAGTTTGAGAAAATTCCTCCCGAAATCCCGAATTTCATCCCGAAATCAATAGAAATCAGTAGCCCCACTACTTTCCCGAAATCAACAGCCTTGGAATCGCCATTTTTGAGGTTTGTTCTCTTGCCCACCCGACTTCTAGGGTTTCCATGAATTAAAAATTTGTTTTTTTCATTGAGTTTGATTCGGGGTTTGCAGTGTTTTAAATTGTTATGTATAGTATGAAGTTAGGGGAAAGTTGAGGATCCAGCATTGATTGGTACTGAATCCGGTGGATTCTTTTTTAGAAATCGCTTGTAATCGCACTGTCCTTTCTTGCTTCCTTGCTTTACTGCCTTTTACGAGCATACTAGGAGTCAAACGATTAACTATTTACTGAGCTATTGCATAAGAGAGAGCAGATTGTTCTCTATAGTTCTCTATAGTGCTTCATTACAGACCCAAAACAAAGCATATTGTTCTAGTGCGCAGCATATAAAATTCACTGTAATCGTTAAATATGTTCCTAATTTGGTCGAAATTTTTTGTACATGATTTTGTAGTTTTGGTTCTTCTTTCTTGTTTCTAGGTTTCATTACAATTTGGTAGGCAGACAGGTGATCTAATGCATTTCAATGACCTTTTAATTATGTTTAATATTATTGTGATAATGTATTTTCAATGCTTGTTTTGGTATGCTTTCTATTTAGTTTAATCATTAAGTATATTAGAAATTGGATGTGCACCATTAAGCTTTCAATTTGCCTGCTGTCAAATGTTTGGTTGCTACTGTCAAATGTATTCTTATTTTCAGAGTCTGGTTTGTTCATTTGTGGGGATTGCAGTTGTTTTATGTTCAACTGTGCTAAGGCATTCGAAAGTTAAAATAAATCAAATTTAATATTCTGATTTGAATCTTGATTTAGTTGAAATATACTCTGTTTACAAAACGAGAAGGAAAAAATAAGCTTTGCCATTAGACTGGGAAATCCCTTCTAATGTAATTCTTAAATAATGTAATAAGCTGATAAATAATGTTTAAAAGAGACAATGTATATGATATGGCCTTAAATCATTTATGCATTTAGGTTTTTTTAGTTTTTTTAGTTTAGTTAACTTCGTGAAAATAAACTTTAGTTTTTTAAAGTTTTTTAGTTTCTTACTTCTGTTTTTTCGGTACTAATGTATTTCTGTCTTGGTTTTCCAGTATTTGCTTCGAAATTGAGGAAATTTAAGGTATTTATTCCTATGTTTCTCTAATTAGTTTTCTTAAAAAAAAGTCAAATTGTTTAATTTCTTTTTATGGTTATATTTTAGCTGTATAGTTTAATTATTATTTTTCATTTTTAGAAAGAAGTTTTAATTACCATTTAAGCTAAATTTGCACTTGACTTTGCAGCTTATTACATTATTTGATGTTTAAATTTAAGAATTGCTTTTCGCGAAACACAATTGTTTTAAACTATTAAAATTTGGAATATAATTCTTAAATAACTTTATATATGTGAGTAATTGAATAAATTATGGGCGAATCGTTTAATCGGTTTAGCGTTTACAATTCATCGATTTTCGCTATTATGTCAATAAATTAACAATTTTACTTCAAATTTATAAAATTATCGATCTTATATTTGCAACTGGTTTTATGTTAATGATTAATAATCTTTTACATACAAATAAATCAGCGATTTATCGTATATATGCTATTAAAGTATTATTTATCGTATAACAAAAGTTGTTTTGATAAATATAAACAAATTAGTTATATATGTATTGGTGCGAAGTCAATTTTTTTTAAACTTATTTTGATCTTTGAATTGATAAAAGCTACAAAATATATATCATATCGTAACGATCTTTGAATTATTCGGAAATTAAAGGTACGATATGATCTTTTAATTATTCGTAAATTTAAACTTATATTTTAAATTAATATATAATTTGCATTAGTCACATAACTTATATAACTTAATATATCATACCATATAACTTATATAAGACAACTTACATAATTTACTTAATACATATACATGTTTAACATAATACATAACTTACATAACTTACATAAATTAAATAATTTACATAACTTAAATAACTTACATAACTTACATAAATTAAATAACTTACATAACTTACATAAATTAAATAACTTACATAACTTACATAAATTAAATAACATACATAACTTACATAACTTAAATAACTTACATAACTTACATAACTTAAATAACTTACATAACTTACATAAATTAAATAACTTACATAACTTAAATAAATTAAATAACTTACATAACTTACATAACTTACATAAATTAAATAACTTACATAACTTACATAAATTAAATAACTTACATAACTTACATAAATTAAATAACTTACATAACTTAAATAACTTAAATAACTTACATAACTTACATAAATTAAATAACTTACATAACTTAAATAAATTAAATAACTTACATAAATTAATATACATAAAGTACATAACTTACATTAATATTATACATAAATTACATAACTTACTTAATTTATATACATAAAGTACATAACTTACATTAATATTATACATAAATTACATAACTTAATTAAATAATATACATAAAGTACATTAATATTATACATAAATTACATAACTTAATTAAATAATATACATAAAGTACATTAATATTATACATAAATTACATAACTTACTTAATTTATATACATAAAGTACATAACTTACATTAATATTATACATAAATTACATAACTTAATTAATTTATATTATACATAACTTACATTAATATTATACATAAATTACATAACTTAATTAAATAATATACGTAAAGTACATTAATTTTATACATAAATTACATAACTTACTTAATTTATATACATAAAGTACATAACTTACATTAATATTATACATAAATTACATAACTTAATTAATTTATATTATACATAACTTACATTAATATTATATATAAATTACATAACTTAATTAAATAATATACATAAAGTACATTAATATTATACATAAATTACATAACTTACATTAATATTATACATAAATTACATAACTTAATTAATATACATAAATTACATAACTTACTTTAATGTTATACATAAATTACATAACTTAGTTAATTAATATTATACATAACTTACATAACTTACAACTTACATAACTTACATTTTTTTAATTATTCGTAAATTACATAACCTACTTAATTTTCATAATAAATAACTTACATAACTTACATAATACATAACTTATATGACTTACATAACTTACATAGCATAATTTTCATGGTACACAACTTACATAATTTTCATAATAAATAACTTACATAATACATAATTTACATAGCTTAATTATACTTATTCCTAAATCCTAAACCCGTGCAATTTATTTCGAAGATTAGGCTTCAAGAAATAAGAAATGGACCGGTCTTGGATGAATTTGTCAAAGGTAAGCGACGGTTACCGAAATGGAGTACAAACTTTTCTAAATTTTGCATTTCAATATGCAAGCCAAGAGAACATGATTCTTTGCCCGTGTAAGAAGTGTGTCAACATAAACTGGCATTATCATGAAGTTGTATATGAGCATCTAATTGTTGATGGGTTTGTTCGTGGTTATAAACAATGGTTTTTTCATGGAGAATGCCCGCCTAGTAGTTCCTCTTCAAGGATGGATGTATCTTATGATAGTACTGCCTACCATCAGTCTGTTAGAGGGGATGACATGGAAGGGATGTTGCGGGAAGCATTTAATATTCACAGTCATGGTTTAGGGTCGTTCCCACCCGACTTTGTGCCATCTGATGATTGTAATCGGGGTGAAAATGCTTTTACCGAACCCGGAAGAAACCAACATCATGAAGAGCCGAATGGAGAAGCGGCAAAGTTCTACGCGCTACTTAATGAGATGAACGAAGAACTATATGAGGGATCGAAATTTTCAAAAATGTCGTTCTGCATTCATCTTTTCCAGTTAAAATGTTTAGGAGGGTGGACTGGGAACTCATTGACAATGCTGTTAGAGTTTTTGAGAGAAATGTTTCCGTTTGCAAAAATCCCTCAGTCATGCAAAGATATGAAGGAAATGATAAAAGACTTAGGTCTTGGGTTCAACAAAATCCATAGTTGCCCAAATTATTGCATGTTGTACTGGGGCGATCGGAGAAACCAACAGTGCTGTCATGTATGTGGCGAATCCCGTTGGATGAATAGAAACACAGAAGATGGGAACGACGATGAAAATGATGCACAACCAAGAAAGAAGCCGGTCAAGATTTTGCGGTATTTTCCGCTGATACCAAGGCTTCAAAGGCTTTTCATGTCGTCGAAGACAGCGGAGTCAATGACGTGGCACCATGAAGGACGAACCGATGATGGACTATTAAGGCATCCGGCAGATTCTTTAGCTTGGAAATCGTTTGAAATTAAATTTCCAAGCTTTGCAAGCGATCCGAGGACTGTCAGGCTTGGCCTAGCATCTGATGGATTTAATCCTTACAAGATCATGAGTACTGCATACAGTACATGGCCAGTGGTGCTTGTTCCTTACAATCTGCCTCCGTGGATTTGCATGAAGCAATCTTCCCTTATCTTATCTATGATTATCCCTGGAGAGAAAGGGCCCGAGAATGATATCGACATTTATTTATAGCCCCTTATTGAAGATTTAAAACAATTATGGGCTGGTGTCGAGACATACGATGTGCTGAGAAAGGAGAACTTTAATTTACGTGCAGCTTTGATGTGGACCATTAATGACTTCCCCGCTTATGCCAATTTATCCGGTTGGAGTACCAAGGGTCGTTATGCGTGCCCCTGTTGTGCTGCACAAACATGTTTGCAATGGTTATACAATGGGAAGAAGTTCTCTTACATGGGGCATCGTCTGTGGTTACCGAAAAATCATAGATTTAGATTTCAGAGTTCGACATTTGACGGTACTGAAGAGTTCAGAGAAGCTCCTTCGCAGACAAGTGGATCTGAAATCTTGTTAATGTTGGAAGATATGAATTTCAATTATGGGAAGATGAATCAACCGGCAAACACGCAAAGAAATAGAAGATCAAATGATGAAGCTGATGATAACTCCGATGAAGAGGATGATCCTAATGAGGCGGACTTGTGGAAAAAAAGAAGTATTTTTTTTGAGTTACCTTATTGGGAGCACCACCTTTTACGACACAATCTTGATGTTATGCATATTGAGAAAAATGTCTGCGAGAACATTGTCTGTACAATTTTGAATGTAGACGGAAAATCAAAAGACAATCTTCAGAGTCGACTTGATTTAGTTCAGATGGGAATTCGACCTGATCTTCATCCGAATCCACTTCCGAATGGTAAATATCGGTTGCCGCCTTCTATTTTCTCAATGTCGAAGACAGATAAAGAAGTGTTCTGCATGGTGTTGAAGGATATAAAGGTTCCAGATGCGTATGCATCAAATATATCTCGATGTGTTAGTGTTAAAGATCGAAGACTATATTCGCTAAAGTCACATGACTATCACATCTTGATGCAAGATTTACTGCCAGTTGCTCTACGATGTTGTATTTCGAAGAAGGTGACGTATTGTATAATTGAACTATCCAATATAATGAAAGCCATTTGTGGCAAAGTTTTGGATGTTCAAGAACTTCAGAAGGTACAGGATCGAGCCGCTTTAACTCTATGCAACATGGAGAAAATCTTCCCACCTTCCTTCTTCACTATTATGGTTCACTTGATAATACATCTCCCGCATGAAGCAATTCTTGGAGGACCCGTTTTCTATCGATGGATGTATCCCATAGAAAGGTGTTAATTACAATTTTTTAAAATTTTCCTTCGATCACCTATATGCCTTTAGTTACAACTTCTGATAATGTTGTATATCGTGTTTAGGTTCCTTTCCAAATTAAAGTCTTACTGCCGCAACAAGCGTTATCTAGAAGGATCGATTGCTGAAGGCTACTTGGCAGAGGAATGTATGACCTTTTGTTCAAGATATTTGGAAGATGTTGAAACAAGGTTGAACAGACCAAATAGAAATGCTGGACTCACGGATCGTAACTTTGCCGACAGTTATTTGTTCCAAAGTTTTGGAGAACCAATCGATAAAGTTGAAATTGCAGAATTAGATGATTTATCGTGGGTACAAGCACATCGATATGTTCTGTTTCACCACGAATCAATGGAACCTTTACGCAAGTAAGTTCTAGAAATTTGATAAATATTTATCATTTCAAAATTGTTTATAGTCTAACAAACTTAACATATTTGTAACATAGTGAGTACAAACAAATATTGAGATCTCGTTCGCGCTCCCGAAGAGCACAACATCGAGATATCAATAAGTTGTTTACAGAATCTTTTCATGAATGGTTAAGCCAAACGGTATGTAATTGGAGCTTTCACCGACAAATAATAATATTTGTTCAAAACATTTTTAATTACTCAGTTTACTTTCCATTCAATAGGTTTGGAGTGGGAAGAGCGTCACCGACGAAGTTAAATGGCTTTCCCAAGGTCCAAATCGGGTGGTTAAAAGATATAGTGCATTCCTCATAAACGGATTCAGATTTCATACAAAATATCGCGAGAGATTGAGGAGAACGCAAAATTGTGGAATAGTTGTTAATTCCTCAATTACAAGTTATGCTAGTGCTAGGGACAATAATCCTGTGGAGGGAAATGTGGAATATTTTGGACTTCTTACTGACATAATTGAGTTGGATTACTACGTCAAATGGAAAGTTGTCTTATTTCGAGGTGATTGGGCCGATGTTAATACTGCACGTGGAATCAAGCAAGATCAATTTGGTTTCACAATGGTAAACTTCGCTAGATTGATTCACACAGGACAACAATTGATTGATGAGCCGTATGTATTTACTTCTCAAGTCAAACAAGTTTTTTACTCAAAAGATCCAACTGATGAGGGTTGGTACGTTGTACTCCGTAACATCCCTAGAGACTTGTTTGACATGGGCAGTGGAAGTAAAGATGACATTGACGACAGAACACAAACTTTACCATTTCCAGAACAGAACTTAAACGAAAACATCCCTAGTACTAGTACACAATTTCAATGGGTCCGTCAGGATACGGATGAAGATATTTACGATTTATAATGTAGTTAACTTTTACGATTATCTAATTATATTTACGAATGATGTTATTGTTGTAATTGTATACTAAGTTTTCAACTAATTTATTTGTATTGCAGATAAAATGCCTAGAAGAAAAGTGCGCTCGCACCGTATTGTTCAAGGTACTCCAAACTCGGCGAAAACAAACAGCACTGAACAACAGACTGCAATTTGATCTTCGAATGTTCCGGTTACACCTGAGGAACATATAGAAGTTCAAAGTAATTTTCATGTGTGCTGACTTCTTGTTTATTTTTTTTAAATTTCGTAAATTACAATACTTTTATTTTTCAGAAGAAACTGGTGGGACGCGGAGAGTTCGGGGACGTACGGTACTAAGTGATTTATACGACCTAGATCCAGTCGAGCGTGTCCAAGTATCCAGTAATAGCTTTGGTCAGCTTGTTGGATCAGAAGCCTGCCTTTTAGCAGGATACATGGGCATTCTAGCACGGAATGCAAATATGTTGCCAATTAACTTCGAGTCATGGCATAAAGTGCCCGAGAGTAACAAGAACCAAGCTCTCGATAACATTAAGGTAACAAAACGTGTATGTCATTTATAATACTTGGGTTTAAGTTTCGTTTACATTTACTTTCTTAAGTTGTGTTTTTTGTATGCGAGATTTGCTCTAGAGGTCTCCGATGCTTATGTGAAGAAGGCATTGGGAAAAAGATGGAGAGACCATAAGAGCACTTTAAAGAAAGAATATTTTAAAACAAAAACAACACTCGACGAGAGATTAAAAAATGTCCCGCCGGGAATGCTGAGGTACCAGTGGGAAGAGGTCGTTAGATTTTAGACTTCGAAGAAAGGAGAGGTATGTGTAACTTATAAAATTTTGTAATTATTTTGGTGTATAGTATTTCCTAATTAACGTACTAATAATTTCATAATGTAGGATCGTGAACAAGTTGGAAAACAAAGTAGGCAGCAACAAAAATTCACTCACACAGCTGGGTCGAAAAGTTTTGCGTGTGTAGCTCATGTAGAGGTATTTTGAAATGCTTTTAATATTGGCAGATATTTATTACTTTCTATCAATTAATATTTTTACTATTGTATTGTAGGAATTGTCGTCCGGTCAAAAAGTTGGACGACTTTAACTTTTTGACATTACACATAGGAAGAAAGATGGAAACCCTATGACTCCTGAAGCTGCAGAAATTATGGTACGTTTGCTTAATACAATTTCACTTGTTTTAATTATTTATATAGTGTTTACTTTCTAATGATTTATTTCATTTATTATAATGCAAATATTGTTAAGTTATGTTGCATTCTTGTTTTTAATATATATTGCGTTCCTATCTATGTGTGATTTATTTTTTAGGAAAAATTAAAGGATAAAAAGGCGGAGTACGAAGCGATTGCTTCTAGTGATAGTTCTGTTCATATTGACGATATAGATAACCGGATTATAACTGAAGTTTTGGGTCCTGAAAGGTATGGTCGGGTTCGATTCCAAGGATCTTTTGTTAACCCGTCCCAATATTTTGGATCTAGCTCGCAACAATATATGCCTTCGGGGAGTCGAGCTGAAGTTCTGAGGTTAAGAGACCAGATGGCTCAGATGCAAGCGACAACAATTGAGCAAATTACACAACTAAAAGCAGATGCAGCAGCGAGAGAAGCTGAGGTTCAACGAAAGTATGAAGAACTCCAGCAACAACTTAAAGCAGATGCGGCAGCAAGAGAAGCAGAGGCGGCAGTGAGGGAAGCACAGGCTACAGCGAGGGAAGCAGAGGCTGCAGCGAGGGAAGCAGAGCAGCGTCAAAAGTTTGATGAACTCCAGCAGCAGCTTCAGAGTATGATGAAGATGTTTCAGCAGTCGCAACAGCCGCCGTCTTAGACTATCGTGTAAAATATACTTCGATTTTGACTTTTAATTATCATTTTAACTTTTAACATTTTTGTAAGAATAATACGAATTTTATTTTATTTATTGATATTTATTATATTATTTGTTTAATATATAGATTTATTATTTTTGGCTGGTTTAGATTTGATTTTTTCTGATTTGTTTTTACAGGAAGGCTGAAAATATAAAAAATTTTATTTTACAAATCTGCCAAATTTAGTAGCGTTTTTAAAAAAAACGCCACTAAAGGTGTTGCCCCTTTAGTGGCGTTTTTAAAAAAAACGCCACTAAAGGTGTTGCCCCTTTAGTGGCGTTTTTGGTCGACGCGCCGCTACAGATAGGGGTCTTTAGCGGCGTTTGTGGGGAAAGCGCCGCTAAAGATTAGGTTCTTTAGTGGCGTTTTTGGTCGAAGCGTCGTTATAGATCAGGGTCTATTGCGGCGTTTTAGGGGAAAGCGCCGCTATAGACCAGGTTCTATTGCGGCGTTTGAGAAAAAAACCCCGCTAAAGACCCTGATCTTTAGCGGCGCTTCTCCTAAAAATGCCGCTAAAGATCGAGGTCTTTCGCGGCGCTTCTTTTAAAAACACCGCTAAAGATCAGGGTCTTTAGCGGCGCTTGTCCTAAAGCGCCGCTAAAGGTCTCAGTCTTCAGCGGCGTTTGTGGGAGAAGCGCCGCTAAAGATCAGGGTCTTTAGCGGCGTTTTTTTTCAAAACGCCGCTAAAGTTAGCGGCGCATTCATTACCGGCGTCTGTTGTGGCGCTTTTCAAAGTGCCGCTAAAAGTATCTGCGGCGCTAAAAAGCGCCGCTAAAGGCCTAAAAAAGCGCCGCTAAAAGCCTGTTTTGCTGTAGTGTGTACTTATTTATCCATTGTTGAAAAATTTAAAAATTTTTTAATATTGAAACTTTAAATTTTAAAATATCAAAGTAAATTGAATAAATTGTTGAAATTTTTTTATCCATCAATAATGTTCATATGTTGTATGCATTTTCTTTTTCTTTTTGTTCTTTTGCAATAATCCACTATAAATCAAATTCAGGAGGTTCGATTATCAGCTTTCAAGGAATCGTTTAGCAGTTCAAAGCATCTTCAACTAAGTGAAATTTAGGATCAAAATCTAGTTCCAGAAGCAAACAGAGAGGGACTAAATGGATTAACTTCACTTGAACTTAGACAATGCAAGGATCTTGATTGCTTGGTTGATACCACAACAATGAATGAGCTAACTTTTGCATTCACTCATTTGGAGAGATTAAGTATAAATTATATGGATGGTTTGGAAAGGTTATGCAAGGGTCACCCTCCACAAGGTTTCCTCAAAAACTTGAAAGAATTGCTTATTAGAGACTGTAATAAGTTGCAAGTGGTGTTGTCAATGGATGAACTCCTTTATAACGGGGAACCACTTTCAAAGTTACAATCCTTGGAGCTTGAAAATTTAGCAGAATTGAGATGGTTATTCAAAGGCTTTCCTCATTCTTTCATCTTCCAAAGTCTTAAGGTAGTAAACATAGGTGGATGCGGGGTATTGAAATCCCTCTTTTCACCTTCCCTTATTCAAAGCCTAGTGCTTTTAGAAAAACTCCAGATAAGAAGCTGCCACGAATTGAAAACTCTTTTGGCAGAGCCGGAAAGTGATGATGAAATGGAATCAAAGAGTTCTTCCCTTCCTCTGTTTTTTTCGAAACTGAAAACTCTTGACATCCATCATTGTTCAAAACTCGAATATGTTGTGCCAATCACTTTGGCTCAAGGTCTTCCTTCTCTTGAATCGGTTTCAATTTCTCGATGTTATGAATTAAAGCAAGTATTCAGCATGGCGAAAGAACAGGATGGAGTTCAACACGATGGTCTCCTGCTCCTTGCTAGTCTACAACATCTAAATCTTGAGTGGTTACTAAAGTTGACTAGCTTTGTCCCGCAAAACTATATTGTCTAAGCGCCAGCTTTGAAAAGATTTTATGTTTATGATTGTCCTCAATTGACGAACTCTCCCATTCAACATGTCCACAAGAAGCTCGAGTTGAGGTTAGAGGTAGGCTTCGTTTACTCTTTATTCGATTCCCATTCCGTTGATTACATATCTCTTAACTCATGATTAATAAAAAAATTCTTCTAGGAAATGGTATATTGGTATTGTTTAGTTGAATAGATGACTCAATTGTTATGCTGAATTGTTATCTAATTCAAAATCTAATTGGTTCTTTCATTATTTTCGCCCTATACTAATTAATGATTTGTTTTCACTTCAGAGTGTTGGATTATCTGCATTCAAGGAATTGTTTGGTAATACGAAAAATCTTCTTGTCCATAGAATTTGGGATGACAAAATTCTCATTCCAGATCTTGTAAATTTAGAGCATCATTCACAAGCAATGATGGGTTTTAAATACAACGGTGAACCTTCCGAAGGTTGCTTTCCAAATCTAAAAAGTTTGAGGGTCAAAAATTGTGTAAACTTGTTGAAAGTATTTGAAATCGCTGAGGGCCTTTATAACCAAGAAGAAAATCAGGCACCACAGATCCTCTCAAAATTGGAGTATTTGGAGCTATCTTATTTACTAGACTTAAGACAGATAGTAAAAGGTCCCACCCGTTATGTCAACCTCCAAAGTCTAAAGGTTTTAGACATAATAAGGTGCAGCGAACTGAAATCTCTCTTCCCACTCTCAGTCACTCAAACCCTAAGGTCGTTGGAAGAACTCAATATACATGAATGTGGTGAACTAGTACATGTTTTCATGGAGTTGGAAGAAGAAGAAGAAGAAGATGATGATGATGATGATGATGATGATGATGATGATGATGACGACGACGACGACGATGATGGAGGAATAGAATCGGACGCACTTTGCTTGCCAAACTTGAAAACTGTGGAGATAACACAATGCCCACGTCTAAAATATGTCTTCCCACTTGCTTTGGCTCGAGGTTTCCCTCGTCTACAAAAGCTACAACTTGTTGGTTTAAGAAGCTTGAGGGCTTTTGTTGCAAGAAACAATTTTTTGGAAGCACCAGCTTTGGAAAATTTATGTATCCATGGCAGTTCAGCATTATCGAATTTCACCTTTCAAAAAGAAGCAAACAACTGTTTTCCATCAAAGGTACTTTTTCTTTTTACCCTTTTTCTTAATTCATTTTACTCATATGTAAGATAGTAGTTTGCTTAACCAAATGATAATTCCACTGCAATTTCAATTCCATTTCTATTAGTTATGTCTAATGGAAAGGATAATGTAACACCCCTTACCCGTATCCAACACCGGAATAGGGTACGAGGTATCACCAAAACACATACACTTGTAAGCGTATTTAACCGAGTTATAAAATTTCATCTAAATTAAAACTTTCAAAATAATTAACATGCTTCTATAACTTTTCACAATATATCCTCGAAATATTATAATCATAATAATTAGGGCCTATGAGACCCGATACATACTCATGCAATTCAATGATTCATTTCCATTTCATTCAATCCGCAATTTCTCATGCTCACAATTTAAATCATATCACTAACAATTTCCATTTAATTCACGTACAATTCAATGACATTAAGTTCAACACTAATACGTATTTACCATTTAGCTCAACATTTATCGATTATACCATTCATTAACACATTTATGAAATTCTCAATTTTGCAATGAAGATATCACTTTAGCTTAAATAACTACATCATCCTGGTATAAATACACAATCACTTATCCATTTGCTTTAATTCTTTTGGGCCCATTTGTCACTTACCATCCTTAATCAAATTAGGGAACGGTTACGAAAAATTGAGTAATTCACTTCCATTTTGCCATAGTATAACTATGGCCTTACTTATGATCACTTATCAATTGTCCCTGATCAGATAAGTGTAGCTAGGCTACCACTTATCACTTTGTCACTTGATCAGATAAGTGTAGCTAAAACTACCACTTATCACTTTGTCACTTGATCAGATAAGTGTAGCTAATGCTACCACTTATCACTTTGTCACTTGATCAGATAAGTGTAGCTAATGCTACCACTTATCACTTTATCTCTTGATCAGATAAGTGTAGCTAAGGCTACCACTTATCACTTTATCTCTTGATCAGATAAGTGTAGCTAATGCTACCACTTATCACTTTATCACTTTATCAGATAAGTGTAGCTAAGGCTACCACTTATCACTTTATCTCTTGATCAGATAAGTGTAGCTAATGCTACCACTTATCACTTTGTCACTTGATCAGATAAGTGTAGCTAATGCTACCACTTATCACTTTGTCACTTGATCAGATAAGTGTAGCTAATGCTACCACTTATCACTTTATCACTTGATCAGATAAGTGTAGCTAATGCTACCACTTATCACTTTATCACTTGATCAGATAAGTGTAGCTAAGGCTACCACTTATCACTTTCTCACTTGATTAGATAAGTGTAGCTAATGCTACCACTTATCACTTTATCACTTGATCAGATAAGTGTAGCTAAGGCAACCACTTATCACTTTCTCACTTGATCAGATAAGTGTAGCTAATGCTACCACTTATCACTTTGTCACTTGATCAGATAAGTGTAGCTAAGGCTACCACTTATCACTTTGTCACCACTTATCACTTGTTCTTGATCAGATAAGTGTAGCTAAAGCTACCACTTATCACTTTATCACTGATCAGAAGAACTCAAATCCAGCGTTCCGCTCAATTTGATCATTTATTCATATATCAGGCTTACCAACATGTGTTAATTCATAAACCATTCATGACATTATTTCATGCCAAATCATATACTGAATATACCATACACACATACTATGAAACTTTATTTTCACACATGAGCTTGAACCATGACCAATAATACACAAATATAAGCATCATTCATATTTGTCGTTTATCAGTTATAATCAAACACATGACCATTTATACACGAATCATTCATATATTTCCCAATTTTCCTCCACCTCCTCTCCATTCCTCATCCTTAATGTGTATAACACATTTAAACAACATTATTCATACTTTCACTATTTTCTTGTATGTAAAATTCAAGCTGTCCGTCTGAGTCTGAGTCACTAAATTATTTTTATCCGGAGTTACAGAGCTCCAAATTAAGATCCGTAAATTTTCCCTGAAACTAGACTCACATATCTTCTTACCATAAAATTTTCAGAATTTTTGGTTTAGCCAAATAGTACAGTTTATTCTTTAAAGTTTCCCCTGTTTCGCTGTCTGACAGTTCCGACCACTCTTCACTAAAAATTAATTATCTCATTGTACAGAATTCGGATGATGTTTTCGTTTGTTTTTTCTAAAAATAGACTCATTAAGGATTATAACCATATAAATTATAACTCATAATCATTTTTTTAAAATTTTTAATGATTTTCCAAAGTCAGAACAAGGGAACCCGAGTTCATTCTGACCTTGTCTCACAAAATCTATTATATCTCATGATTTACAATTCCATTGCTCACACCATTTCTTTTATAAGAAACTAGACTCAATAAGCTTTAATTTCATATTTTATTCATCCTCTAATTCAATCTCTACAATTTTTTTGTGATTTTTCAAAGTTACACTACTACTGCTGTCCAAAACTGCTTTAGTGCAAAATGTTGATTTCCATTTTGCCCCAAATTTCACAGTTTATACAATTCGGTCCTTTCTCAATTAACCCCTCAATTAATCTAATTTTCTCAATTAATACTTTACCTAGACATTATAAGTTGTATCACAACTATTGAAATTCAGAATTTCTACATATAACTCTATCTTCAAACTCTTTTACTATTAGGTCCCAAACATTCACTTTCTATTCAATTCTTTCAATAAAATCAACATATGAACAATTTAAAGCTCTAATTCCATGATAAATCATCATATACTTCCAGCATGTATTCATAGCAACTTTCAACTTCTTTCATAGAATCAAAAACTAATGAATTCAACAAGTGGGTCTAGTTGTAAAAGTAACAAAAACACAAAAATTTCAAGAAATAGTCAAGAATTGAACTTACTTGTAGTAAAAATATGAAGAACCAGCTTGAAGAGGCCCTTCCATGGTGTTTTTGCTGATGAGAATGCAGAAAAATGAAGAGAAATCTAGATAATTCCACTTGGGTCCTAACTTTATTAAGCAAATTTTGCAATATTTCAATTTTGCCCTTAATTTTCCTTACTTTCTTGCTGATTTCCTGCCTTTGCCGTCCAGCCCAAATAGACCTTGGGTCTATTTTCCTTTTAAGCCCTCTTCCTTTTATCATTTAAGCTATTTAATCATTTCCCAAAATTTTGCATTTGTTACAATTTAGTCTTTTTTGTTCAATTAATTATCGGAACTTTAAAATTTCTTAGCGAAACTTTAATACTAACTTTTTAACACTCCATAAATATTTATAAAAATATTTCTGGCTCGGTTTAAAATCCCCGAGGTCTTGATACCTCATTTCGATTCTAATTATTTTAATATTTATTTCTAGTGCACTATTCAG
The DNA here is from genome assembly GCF_007990345.1 of Gossypium hirsutum. NCBI lineage: Eukaryota > Viridiplantae > Streptophyta > Magnoliopsida > Malvales > Malvaceae > Gossypium > Gossypium hirsutum. The sequence goes on along the minus strand of NC_053437.1, from coordinate 4,630,285 downwards.
TATTTCAAAAATTTTCCTAACTTCACATTTAACTTATACTCACTAAATTAATAATATTTTCTACCCATTCGTCGAATTTAGTGATCTCAAAACCACTGTTCTGACTAAACCCAAAATCGGGCTATTACAGATAAATCATATAGTATTAAATTTTTTTTTTGAAGTTTTGGCAATATAATTAGTAGTAAAAATTTTAGGAAATATAGTTAATTGATGGACACAAATTCACAATATGGATATTTTTTTCTCTGTAATCATGCTTATATTATGCTTTTTAATTTGGACAAATGTTTCAGCTTCAAGGGGGAGATTTCATGCCAAATCCAAAGAAAATGGAGCTTTTTAATTTGATTTGGCTGCGAGATAATCTTAGAGAACTAATAGTTCACTACAACAATAATTTGACATACATCTTTCCAGTGATGCTCATTCAACATTTATCACAATTAAGCATTCTAGAGATAAAGTCATGTGAGAAATTGAAGGGAATAATTGGCAATGATGACATTTTGGCATCATCATCACAAGGTACTCGATTGGAGATGAAAATGGTATTTCCTCAGTTAAAGCAAATAGTACTTGAAGATTTGCCAAAGCTTGAGAGCTTCAGCCCTGTGGGTTATCAGCTGGAATTCCCATGTTTGGATTTGCTTAACATTAAGCAATGTTCCAAGATTATCACAAGTTTCACTGCAGATTATTTAACATTAACTGTGCATGCTAAAACTAATCAGGTATCTATCCTCCCAACACTCTTTTACTATTGTTTCTAATATATATGAAATTGAGTTACTTTTCTTCTCTTTTTATATTATTCTCAACAAAGTTTAATTGTTATGAAATGAAGGCATCCCAACTAGATGATGCTAGTCCTTCACAAGAAGTTATTTTTTGGAAAAGGCGTAGACCTACTTTACTACCTCAGTATATAGAAGAAACTGGAGAAATTTCACCATTAAAGTGAAAAATGTTGCAGAAAGCATACTTGAACTTAAATATCACATCTATAGCATGTGTGACCAAGCTACACTAGTTACTTAACCAGGTAAATATGTCATGATCATCTACTTTTCTTCTCACATTTGTTTTTTGTTTTTGTCTTTTTAGTTCTAATTATGACTTATTTATTAACGAAGATTAGAATGAATGATGGTGAGAATTCGGTTTCAATAGAGTTGCAGGAATCCGCTGAACCAATTCCACAGTGTAAGGTACTATGTAAAATGTGTATGAACAGAAAGATAAACTGTAGTGTAATTCTTTAATCAATATTTCCTTATCCTTGAATGAACATATTGATGAAGCTTATATACTCATATGAGAATAACTGCTCCTAACCAACTATTTAATAGATTTGATAACAGACTAACAACCTTAACAATCTTTATACTATTGTTTAACACACAACTCCTCAAACTTATATCATCCAACAAAGTGGCTGGCTTTGATTGCATCATAGTGAGTTACCTCTTTTGGTATATGGAATCTCTGTGCCTAGGATGATCTATGTTGGAACTTAGAAAACAGAATAGGAAATTTCAACTGAAACTTAAGCTTTAAGCTTTGATGTCTTGCTAAACAAACAAAGGAAATAGGCTTAAGTTATAAGAACAGAATGCTTTGAATAAAACCAAAACAAAAACAAGAATTTACTGAAAGATTCATCCATCAATTTGAAACAAAAAAAAATACATATATCAAGCAATCAGCTTGTCAAAAAAGATAAAAATGTCACCTAAACATACTTAACTCCACTAACAAATTCTTGAAACTTAAAAACCTTTTCTTGGACACTTGGTTAAGCTGATTTATCAAATCTATTAGCACCAAATTACATCAAGTATGTAACAGCCCGATTTTGGGCCTAGTCGGAATAGTGGTTTCGGGACCACAAATCCGACGAGGGAAAATATGGTTATTATTATATTTTTATGGTCTACAATTTCACGGAAAATTTTCGTAAAAATTTCGTTCGAAAATTTCGACGTTTGGGCACTCAATTTAGTCAAAAGGACTAAATTGTAAATAGTGCAAAAGTTGAGTTCTATATGTAGAAGTATCTAATTGATATGAAATTTTAAATTGGAGGTCTTTATGTGGTAATTAGACCATTAGTTAGTTGATGGACAAAAATAGACATAAGAAATGAGAGAAATAGATTTTTTTTAAGTGGGGGCATATTAGTCATTTGGTAATAAAAAAATAAAATGGGAAAAAGATGACAAAAATCATCATCTTCCTCATTAGTTGCTGCCGAAATTTGAAGGAAGCCATAGCTAAGGTTTCTTTGCTTTCTCAAGCTCATAGTAAGTGCATCCTAGCCCCGTTTTTAATGTTCTTCGCATTTTTGGAATCCTCGTAACTCGGTTTAGCTTATTCTAGCAATAATTCGTGTTAGGGCTCATATTTGGAAAAATACCCATAGGTGAAATGTGTTTATTTTGCTGTTTTATGGTGGAATATGAAGCTATAAATTATGTTAAACAACTTTTGCTAAGCGATTTTAAGCGAAAACGGGTAAATAGGCATAATCGGTAAAAATAATTATTGTTCATAAGTGTATGTTAGAGTGAGAATTTGATGTTGCCATAGAAGGGAAAAATGTTCAGCATGTCATAAAACCTAAGAATAAGTGATGAAGTTTAATTTCCGAGCTTGGGGACAAAAGTGTAATTATGCAAAAGTTTGGGGGCAAAATTGTAATTTTTCAAAAAGTTGGGTGGTGGATTATTTTAATGAATGTGAACATTAAATGAGTTAAATTTGCTATTATAGATCAAGAAAGACGTGAAGATTATCTCAAACGAGGAAAAGAAAAGATAGTGGAGTGAAGTGCAAAATTACGATATTTTGCACCGAGGTAAGTAAACACGTGACTTGATGTATTATTTTGACATTAATTGATATATGTTGAGATTTATTTGGAATTAAAATAAATGTTTGGCCATATCCTAAAAATGTTGTTAAATCGGGAAAGGTGGTAAAGGGTTGCAATATATGATTTATGGGTTGAACACTCGGAATAAGCCGAAGTATGTTGTACATAAAGGGGTTGCTGTGTGCTGATTCCCCGATTCATTGGTGGTGCTATGTGCGATATCCACCGTATCTTTGAAATGTGAAAGGGGGTTGCTATGTGCTGATTCCCCCGAGGGGTTGCTAAGTGCTGATTCCCCAGTTCATTGGTGGTGCTAAGTGCGATATCCACCGTATCTCTGAAATAAAAAGGGGGTTGCTATGTGCTGATTCCCCCAAGGGGTTGCTAAGTGCTGATTCCCCGATTAAGTGGTGGTGCTAAGTGCGAGATCCACCAATAACGGTTAACATTCCGAGTGCTCAACGAAAAAGTGTGGAAGGTGAATATTGCCATATGGTGGAAATTTTTATGGGGCAAATATTGAGTTGGATACTAAATCGATCCATGTATGAGATGGGAGAAAATATCAAAAACGAAAAAAGGAACGATTTAGTTATAAACTGTGTTGAACAACAGCAGATGGGTAACTTTGAAAAATCACCATAAATGGTGGAAAATGAATGGGAAGCTGAATAATATATGAAATTGAAGCTGAATGTGTCTATTTTCATATGAAATAAATAGAATAAGCAAAAGAGTTGTATTTTTGGAGATATCTGAATTTTATTGAAACAGGGCTGGATTGATTTCGGGATCCCCTGTTCTAACTTTGGAAAATCACCAAAAATTGTACAAAAATAATTATGGTGTGAAATTTATATTCCTGGATTCCTTATTGACTCTATTTTTAATAGAAACAAGCGAAACCATTTTTAAAATTTTGTACAGAGAGTTAAGTGAATTTTTTTGAGGAAGGGTCAGAACCGTTGGGCAGTGAAACAGGGGAAGTTTTAATGAATAAACTGTACTAATTGGCTGGGTAAAAAATTCTGAAATTTTTATGGTGAAATGGTATATGAGTCTAGTTTCAGGAAAAATTTACGAAACTCAATTTGGAGCCCTGTAGCTCCGGATAAAAATAAATTAGCGACTATGACGCAGAAAAACAGTTTGCTGGAAATTGCCTAAACAATGAAGTTATTCATGAATAAGTTTATATTTTGGTGTAGTTATGTGAGTAATTACTTATTTATCATGTGTTTACTTACTAAGCTATATGCTTACTCGATTTTATTTTTCCCTTGATTATAGTGACTTCCGACAACTCGGAAATTTGGAACGAAGTCAGACAATCATCCACACTATCCTTCACACTTGGGGTATTTTGCTACTATTGTTCCGGAAAATTATGGCATGTATAGACGACCTATGAAATATGGAATCATCATGTAAATATATGTTATGGTTTGATTTAAAATGTGGTGTTCATTAATAGTTAAATTGTGAGTATTATTATAAATGAGTTTGGTTGATATATATATTGGATTGTGATTTAAATTTGCAGGAGGTTTAAGCAAAATTAAGCAGAAATGCTGTCGAAATTTTTTTTAAAAAACTTAGTAATACCTCATACTTTGTTCCGAGCCGGAATACGAGTAAGGGGTGTTACAAATTATGTCACTAACTTAGTTCTAATATAACTAAGCAACAAAAAATCAACTAAAAAGTAACAAAATAGCAACATATGCTTCAGCTGTAACTTGCATGGCTCTAACTGCTTTGGTCTACATGTAAGTCATCTTCTAACACTCCTCCTTGGCTTACATGCTGCAAACTCCTAATTTGGCTCTCAAATTCTTGAACCTTGATACACAGAAAGGCTTTGTCAAGATATCAGCTAACTGATCTTTAGAACTGCAATGAACCAGTCTAATTTGTTGAGATTGTTCCATTTTCCTAACAAAATAAAACGTGATCTTAAAATACTTTGTTTTCCCATGAAACACTGGATTCTTTGCAATTGCAACAGCAGACTGGTTATCACATCTGATCTCTGTTGCTTCTCTTTGGTGTAAATTGATATCTGCCATGATTTTTCTTAACCAAATTGCTTGGTTAACAGCTCCTACAATTGCTACATATTCAGCCTCAGCTGTTGATTGAGCAACAATAGTTTGCTTCTTTGAACTCCAGCAAAAAAATAGCTGAACCAAGGGTAAACAGATATCCTGAGGTGCTTTTCATGTCATCTATTGATCTTGCCCAGTCACTGTCAGTAAAACCAAGGAGCTTCATGTTGTCAACCTTGGTAAACATCATCTCAAAGCTCAAATTCCCTTTAATATACCTAAGGACTCTCTTTACAGCTTGAAAATAGTTCACATTACAGCAATGCATGAACCTTGATAGGAGACTGACTGCAAACATTATATCCAATTTTGTGGCTGTTAAGTAGAGCAAACATCCAACGAGGCTCTTGTAGGTTGATTCACTCACTTTCTCGAAATCACCCTGACTTGTCTGCTTTTCTCCAATAGCAACATGAGTGCTAGTTGCTTTACAATTCTCTATTGAGAATCTGTTTAGAATTTTCAAGGCAAATGCTTTTTGGCTTAAGAAAATTCATTGCTGAGTCTGAAATACTTCCATGCCAAGGAAATATGACATTTCACCCAAATCTGACATTTTACACATGCTCTTCATTTTGCCTTTGAAATTTGTTAGCACAACATTATTTTCACCTGTCACCAACAAGTCATCCACATACAGGGAGACTATGAGTAAAGTTTCATCATTTTTCTTCTTCACATACACTGTTGGCTCACTGATACTTCTCTTGAACCCCAAGCTTGCTAAGTAAGAGTCGATTCTGTCATACCAGGCCCTTGGTGCCTATCTTAAGCCATACAAGGCTTTTCTTAACTTCTACACTTTGTCTTCTTCACTAGTAACTTTAAAACCTTAAGGCTGTTCAACAAATATCTCCTCATCAAGAAAGCCATTGAGGAAAGTAAATTTACATCAAATTGATGTATTTTTCACTGCTTTTGAGTAGTCAATGCAACCAATAGTCTGATTGTATCAAGCCTAGCCACTGGTGCAAATGTCTCAAAGTAGTCAACCCCATACTTCTGACTGAATCCTTTTACTACCAATCTTGCCTTTAGCTTGTTCAAAGTCCCATCAGCATTCTATTTAGCTCGAAATACCCATATTACCCTATGACTTTTTTATGGATTGGTCTTGCAACTAGATCCCAAGTCTGGTTTTTGTGTATCATGCTCATTTCATCAAGCATGGCTTGTTTCCAGCCTTCTTGTGCTTGAGCCTTTTCAAAACTGGTAGGTTCAACAATTGCTATATCAGCCCTCTCATACACTTTATTAAGTGGTCTAGTTACCTTTATTGGCTCATGATCAATTTCTATCTTAGCATCATTTTGATCAACATCAATTTGCAATGTCACTAGGTCTTTAGCAATACATTCTAGTTCAGTCTTATCCCAATTCCAGGTTGACCTCTTATCAAATACAACATCTTTGTTCACAGAGACTTTGAGAGTAGTAGGATCCAGAATTCTATAGCATTTTTTGACACTGTTGTAGCCCATTAAAATGACATGCTGAGCTTTCTTTGCCAATTTGTCCCTCTTGACAGCAGGTATGTGTGCATAACATATGCATCCAAAGGCCTTTAGGTGAGAAACTAATGGCTTGAACCCAAACCAGGCCTCAAATGGTGTTTTTCCAAGCAGTGCTTTAGTTGGCAGCCTGTTTTGAAGATAGACTATATTGTTTACTACCTCAGCCTAAAAACGCCTAGGCAAATTCCTCTCAAACATCAAACATCTGGCCATATCCATCAAGGTACGATTCTTCCTCTCACTAACACCTGAGGTGTGTAGGTGCTTGTGAGCTGGTGTTGGATCCCTGATTCTTCACAAAAGCTTTAAAACATTGCTGAAGTGTACTTTGTGCCATTATTTGACCTTAATGTCTTGAGCTTGCAACTAGATTGAGTTTTTGCTGCAGCTTTGAACTTCCAAAACACTGAGGCTACCTCTGACTTGTGCTTTAGGAAGAAAACCCAGCAAAATCTTGAATAGTCATCAATGAAAATAATAAAATACCTACTACCATTCAAGGATTTTATCTTCATAGGGCCACATACATCAGTATGGACTAACTGCAACTTTTCAGAGGCTCTCTAGGCCTTGTTTACTAGAAATGGTAGCCTAGCTTGTTTTCCTAACTGACACACTTCACAAACATCTTGTTTTTTTTAACTATTTTTGTAAAATTTTCAACTAAGTCTTCTTTTGACAATTAAAGTAGAGACCTATAGTTGACATGGCCTAATCTTTTATGCCACAGTTTGGACTCATCCAAGGCAATTGTGTAGGCACTAGCTAAAGTTTTGTTCTAATCCACAATGAAGCTTCTGTCAGTCATGGTTACTAGCATGAGTTTGGATCCACTTGGATCATTAATCAGGCATTCTTTACCTTTGAATACCACAAAGTATCATTTTTCAACTAGTTGAGCAATACTTAGCAGATTTCTGTCTATTTCTGGTACTAACAAAACATTGGAAATGAGTTTGGTACCTGAATAGGTGTCAATCAGCACATCTCCCTTGCCTTCTGCTTTAATGTATTGTCCATTGCCCACTTCACTTTTGTGTTAAAACTTCTGTTAATGCTTTCAAAAATAGTAGCATCAGGTGTCATGGGGTTGGTGCAACCACTGTCAATCAGCTACCCTTTTGTGGTTTTTTTTGGCAGTTGAGCAGGAGATAACAAATACTTGTTCTTCCTGATCACAACTTTCTTCTACCACTTAAGCTTCTGTTCTAGGCTGTTGAGGCTGGTTTTACTTCTACTAGTCTTTGTTTCTATAAACCTTCTCAACATGGCCTATATGTTTACAAACCTTGCACTGCACATCAGGTCTGTACCAGCAGTTTGCTTCAAGATAGCTAACTCTTTTGCAATGTGAGCAAGGTCGATACCTTCCTCTTGCTCCATCTCTCTTTGATTTATTTGACCAAGCTTTCTTTCCTTTGTAGCTAGAAGAGCTCGAGGTTGGTCTGCTCTTGGCTTGAAAGGCACCTTCTTGATTCTCCTTCTATCTGCTAGCTCTTCTTTGTTCCTGAGCATAGAGAGCATTGATCAGCTTAATCAAAGAGATGCTTGACAGATCTCTTGAATCTTCTAAGGAAAAGATTTTGACTTCATATATCTCAAGTAAGGTTGAAATAATCTTCTCTACTATTCTGCCTTCACTGAATTGGTCTCCAAGCAATCTAATGCTATTCACAACAGCTATAATCCTGTCTAAATATTAATTAACTATTTTTGATTCCTTCATCTTCAAGTTTTCAAAGTCTCTTCTCAAATTCAAGAGTTGTTCTTGTCTTTTTTTCAGTTCCCTGAAACTTCTCTTTTTTTGAGCCTGTCCAAGCATATTTTGGAGTCTCACAGGCCACAATCCTTGTGAAAATCAAGTCTGACACATTGTTTTGAATGCAAGACATTGCCTTATATCTCTTGGCTCTGTCATCAGAGTACTGTCTGATCTGAGCTACCGTAGGGTTAGCTATCAAAGGTTATGGTTCAACATCAGCATTGACAACCTCTCACAAGTCAAATGCTTGCAGGTAGGTCTTCATTTTCACTACCCAAATATGGTAGTCTTCACCATTGAATACTAGTGGTGGTGTTTGAGAGAAACCTGATAAATACATTATTTTTTAGATTGAAAAAGAGAAAGGTCCTCTAAGAAATTAGCTCTAAATACCAATTGTTGGAACTTAGAAAACAAAATAGGAAATTTTAGTTGAAACTTAAGCTTTAAGCTTTGATGTCTTGCTAAACAAACAAAAGAAATAGGCTTAAGTTATAAGAATAGAATGCTTTAAATAAAAACCAAAACAAGAAGAAGAATTTACTAAAAGATTCATCCATTTATTTGAAACAAAAAAAAATACATATATCAAGCAATCAGCTTGTCAAAAAAGATAAAAATGTCACCTAAATATACCTAACTCTACTAACAAATTCTTGAAACTTAAAAAACTTTTCTTGCACACTAGGTTAAGCTGATTTATCAAATCTATCAGCACCAATTTACATCTAGTATGTCATTAACTTAGTTCTAATATAACTAAGCAATAAAACATCAACTAAAATGTAACAAAACAGCAGCATATACTTCAGCTACAACTTGCATGGCACGAACTACTTTAGTCTGCATGTAAGCCATCTTCTAACAATCTATCTAACTTGATGTACTGCAAAGGTTTGATTTATGTAACGCCCCAAAACTCTTATTTCTGTTATAGTGAAAATGCGACACAATTGTGTATCGGCATTTGTGGTTAAGTGCTCTGGATGAGTCTGGGAGGTTTTGAGTTCAAGTCCTGACTTTGGCAAATTCTAGTTATTTTCTAACTTAACCCCTATTTTTGGCTAGTAGGTTTTTAATTAAAAGTTTGTAAGTACTTACCAGAATGGGCTTGCTGGTCTGATGGTTAAGGGGATTGTTGGTTAGCAGAGGGTCAAGAGTTCAAATCCCTGCGTGAGTGTAAGGACAAATATTTTTTTTATTTGCTCATCAGTTGGAGAGTTTGAGATGTATTGAAAATTTGAATAGTGGGAGTTTGGTAGAGAGAATTTAGGGGAGTGGATTTTGGGGTTATCATATTTTCTGACCATTATCGTTTCCTTTTTGTAAAATTTTAATTTTCCCAAAACTCTCCACCTTTCTGACGCCATCTCTTCTCCCTTTCTTCTTCACCTTTTGTTTTTCTGTAGTCAAACCCAAAATTTTTTTCTTTCCATTATTCTTTCTGTTTCCGTCTCTTTTGTTGGCTACCACACCTTCGTTCCGTTGGGTCAATTTTTGTCGCACGTTCTGGTAAGTAGAGTTTTTACTCTCTTTAACTTATGATTTTTTTCCAACTTTGATTCGGGGGTTTGTGACGTTTGGCAGCAGTATCTCGCGTAGATTAAGGGTCTCATCATGCTATTGCGTAACCAACTATTTCGAGGTGTTGGGGTAAGCTTTTCATCGCTTAAGGGATGCGTTTCTCATTTCGAATTTAGTTTTAGTTCAATTGATTAAGTGATTAATTGAGTGGAATTGGTCAATTAATAGGTTCTGGAGTGCTTGAAGATCGTTGTAGCATCAATCGACACCAGGTGTGCACTCGAAACACAAGAATAAGGGATTCGGTGAAAAGCTGATATTACTTGCTGTTTGGATAGTAGTAGTAGGCTAATTTTTTAAAAAAATCACCATAAATTGTGAGAATCAAGTTGGAGGGTGAAAAAAAATATGGGATTAAAGACATTTGAGTCTAGTTTCTCATAGAAGAAACGAAGTAAGCAAAAGAATTTCATATTATGAGATAATGGAATTTTAGTGAGACAGGGTCAGAATGATTTCGGAATCCCTTGTCCTGACTTCCGAAAATTATTAAAAATTGTATAAAAATAATTACGGGTTATATTTTATATGTTTAAAATCTTGAATTAGTCTATTTTCAAGATATACAAACAAGAATATCGTGCAAATTTTTTACAAGAAGATAATTAACTTTTAATGTAGAAAGGTCGAAACTTCCAGACAGTAGTGTGGGAGAAACTTTAAAGAATAAATTGTACTTACTGGCTAAACCAAAAATGCTAAAAATTTTGTGTAAGAATATATGTGAGTCTAGTTTCAGGGAAAATTTGCGGACCTTAATTCAGAATTCTGTAGCTTAAGATAAAAATAATTTAGTAACAGTGACTCAAGTAGACAGCTTAATGGATTATAAGTAAATAAGTGGAAACACATATGATTAATTATCTAGCATGTGTTACACTAAAATGGATCACGAGGCTAAGGCCAATTTGGGCCATGTGGGCCGACACAGGCAAAATTTTTGGGCTTGTAGGCCCATTTTCACTGTTTGACTGATAAGGTTGCATGGGTCGCCCAAGTCGACTATGAACCTACTCTAGGGACAGTAAGTTTACCTAGACCCCTAATTGACTGAAATAGCTGTATGACTGATATGATTAAGCCTAATGATGTCCCAATGATTTGATACTGTATGCTCTGTTTACATGCATGATATTATGTTACAACATGTCATATTTGTATATTGCATTATATTGGATTGGGGAATTATAATGTTCGGAGAAAGTGTATTGAAAGGCCTCGAGCCTAAGTTACTGGTAGCTCTACTGCGAACTACTGTTTAGTGTCGCATTCGGTACTAATGCCCTATTAGGGATGAGTGGGTTGATTATATCCCCACATGGAGTGTAGGGTTGGACGGAGTTGGAGTGTAGAGGCTGACTGGGTAGGATTTGAAACTGTATATCTGTTACTACACTGAATATTGATACTGTAATGGGCCAAGGCCCAAATTCATGACTACTTCTGTATTGTAATGGACTAATGCCCTATTTGAAACTGAAACTATACTGAAATGGGCTTAGGCCCAAAGTGCGATTGCCTTCTGACTGTTTGCTTTATATGGGATTACACACTAAGTTTTCGTAAACTCACCCTTTTGATTTGACTGCACAGGTAATCCCCAGACATAGGCAGATCGGTGTGACGGAGGACTCAGCGGTGGCCACACGACCTATTTAGTTTGACTTAGTAATTAATTATAATTTTGATTTTATTTTGGGGTATTTTACTGTAATAATGATCTCTTTGGGTTTTTTATTTTTAATTTGGGGTTTTTATTATTTTGATTTACAACTGCTAGTAGTAGGGATAATCGAGTTTTCAAAACGAATCAAACATTTTAACAAAATTTGCACAAACATGCAAATTGTTTTGAAAAGCTTCCGCAATAAGTGACGTTTTGAAAATTAATAACGTTTTGAAAGAGAATAACTTTTGAATATGAATTACGTTAAAATTGATCGACATGTCTTGGAATTAAGCATAAGAGAGTGTAAAGACGTGGTAAATATAAGAGGTTTTCGATGACAACTCATTTTTCGAAAAACACTACCATATGACACCGCCAGATTCGGCCATAACATCTAGGCCAGGTTGGGGGTGTTACAATTTGTCTTTTTTTTATGCTTTCTTTTTGGGTCACTTTTTATTTTTATTTGTTAAGCTAGAATACTATATTATAAAATAAATCGATTACAAAATTAGGGGAAATAAATCCCCAACCACTCTATTCCATGATTCAGAGGGAATGTAAAAACACATCTCATCACAAATATCCTTTTTACATGTCCCGTGATGATGGCCTGATACTGCTCTCCCTCCGTTGACTCTAGGGACACTTGAAAAAAAGGAAAGGACAAGAACAGAAGCCACAACACGCAAGAAACAGTAAAAATAAAAAATGTATAATAAACAATACAAAATGGCTATAAAAGCTAGAGAATAGTTTGTATTCGGGGGACTTTTTTTTAGGAAAAAAGAAAAAGAAATCAGATTCAAACAAAAAAATAAAATGTGACTTACTTTGTTCATTTTTTGATTCGTAAAGTAAAAAACAATAATAAAAATAAATATCATTACCTGCTCATTCGTGGTTCACCACCGTCAGAGGTCTCCTCCAATAACGAAAGTCGTCGATCCCATCAGGGTATCGTTCGGGCTTCGTTAAAAATACGATACGAGAGGTTGAATAGGCAGAAAAAGGCAAAGGCCGAATCTTTTCCGTTCTTTTTTATTTTTTTAGGCGTTTGCTTGTAAATATAAAACCTAGGTTTAAAAAAGGGCCATTTTTTATTTCGCCGGCCACCGTGGAAATAATTATAATTAATTATAATATGATTATTGCTGTTGTTTATTTGGTGCTTTATTATTATAGATATATCATCATTCATTAGTATGACATTTTTGTTTTTTTCGTATATCATCATTTCGTTTATACGTGCTATCTTTTTATTATCGCTACAATCATGTCACGAGTCGTGTTTAAATATATTTACTCTTTTTTATACAATACTCAAATAAAAAATATGTTATTTTAAATGTTATGTTCGTTTTGGCACAATGTATAAAAAGAAATTTTTTTAAACCGAGGCAAATGTTCATTAATTTGAATTTAGAAAAGTCGTGTTCTTAACTTACGGAATATGAATTCTTTCTAATACCGAGATAGTCGAATATTTGCTTTAGAATAAATAAAAACAAGATTTAAGTAACGATCAATTGGTGTTTATTCTCGTTTTCAAGGATTTAAGGTATTGTATCCTAACTTACGGGACGTGACCCTTCTTCTCGATTAACTTGAAATAAACTCCTTTTCGTGAAAATAAATTTAATTAAGTAATATTTTAACAAAGAATCGTATTTTAAAATCTCCTCAAGTTTTCAATTCTCGACACTAAGACATCAAGCAATCAACTAGGTACCAATTTTAGGCGTCACGAGGGTGCGAATCCTTCCTCGTGCGTAACCATCTCCCGAACCCATTTCCTGGATTTTGTAGACCAAAAATTATTGTTTTAGTAAATTAAACCTTTTACTAAAACGATCAAATTACAAGGTAATCTGATCACACCTCATAAAAAGGATTGGTGGTGACTCTCATTTTCGTTTTCAAAGTAAAAGTTTATTTCAAAAAGGTTTTGACACTATGCATTGAGTCTGTCCATTTATGATATTTAGAATTTGAGTAATTGGATTTAAACTTATGGCATATTTTAACCATCAAATTCGTATAAAATAAATTTAATCTACCTAATGTAGCAAGGTGGCAACCAAGTATATTTTAAAGATCAAATCTAACAATCAGTGATTATACTATTTGTAAGTTGTAGATTCAATTTGCACTCTAATTTGATCAAGTATATTTCAAAGATTGTCTTCAACTTTAGTCTATTTGCAATCTTTGTACTTCCTTTAGACTCTTAGTAGCACTAGAAAAGTAATTCATACTCTTATTAGGTACTAGCAATTTGGGGTAGACATAGCGGAGCACTAGTTATCATTTTGCTTCATTTATCATTATCAACCTTCTATTTTCTTTCTTTCCTTTTCAGGTTGAAATGATTGAATTTCCTATCCAAATAATGATGATTTTTCCCTTTCATCGTCTCTAAATCAAGTTATTGCCCATCAGCTCTTTTTTAGGGATACTAGGGTACTGGGGGGTGTATGCCTATTCTTTCCTAGGGTTAGGTACCTTAAGTTGTTAAATTTAGCTCTTAATTTTTTTTATTAATTTTACTTTAATTTTTTGAAACATTTTGATTCCCAATCATTAACTTTTAGTTAAATTATTTTCTATGAAAATGTTGGCTATACCATTAAAAATTTAACAAAACTAATGTGATAACCTATATAATAATACACAAGTACTTCATAAAAACTAAAAAATACATAAATTATTATAAATTATTTTTTAAATCCGCATAAATGATAAAATACAAGTGAATTACCAAGCAAGTTACAATATCAGTATTGTTAAAACTTTAACGATGTAGATAATTTTTTGTCCAAAAACAACAACAATTTGATTACATTTTAAAGATTAAAAATAAGAACAAATTATGATAAAAGTGATAAAAAGAATAAACATTAGGGTCATTATATCTACATTTTATTCGCTTCATATATTTTCGCAAACTAGTTATAATTTTCGAAACAAATTCTTGAAATTTGGGGAATTGTCTACCATTTCACCACTTAGGCATCTTGAAAGTGAATCATATTCCATGAATATATATGTGTAACGCCCCAAAACCCGGCCTAGAAGCTTAGGCCGAATCCCGGAGATTACATTGATCACCGAAGTGAACGTAGAAGAATTTTACAAAACATATTATCTAAAATTCTAGTTACAAACACCCTTTTCCAAAATCAAATAAAACATTTAAACTTTTAACATTTCAATAGAATAATCTAGGTAATGTTTAAAATATTCAAAAACACAAATTCACAGTTTCTGAATTTCAGACCAAAATAAAATTTACGAAAACCCAAAACAAGACCAATACCACAGTTATTATAACTGTTTACATTTCAAAACTGTTTACCAAAATAGCAATCGAAAAGAAAACTTATTAGCTTGCTTTTAAACGCAATTGTCTGAGACCTCCGGGGTGCCGAGTCCAGTTACAGAAGACGAAAATACCTGAAAAGGGAAAAAATTAAGGGGGTGAGCTACACGAGCTCCATATGAGTTCGAAATGATAGAAAATGAAAAACCAAGTGCCATAAACAAAAATAATTCAACGATAATTTGATATACGAATAGTCACCACAACTAATCAAATGCATCAGCACAGAAACATATTGATCTAAATACAGTTAGTCTCATAAGCAGACAGAATGCGAGATGAATACATCAAAATGAAACCCACCCATCCAGCCAAACACCTCTCCGACCCCCAATCACACCACATATGAGCTAATCAAGCTCAACCAACCATGCACACTACATAAGACCTCGAAAGGCCCGTCCAACCCTACACACCACATATGTGGACTGAGCCACTCAAATGATAATTTGCAGTTGAGCTAGCATATGTACAGTACATTGCGGTAAACCACTGTACAAATATGTCGCAGTTAAAACTGCCAAACTAGATCAAATTAGACTTTCTTCACTTCGCAACCAAACCTAAATATTTTATGAAAATACGTGTATGCAAACTGATTATAGAATCGATGTACACAATTACAGACAATCACGCATCAGTCAAACAGAATCAAAAGTATACATATCCAACCGACCAGATTCAGAATCAAATTATGTTTGTAGCTATTTACTAAAATCTTCACGTAACATCGACAAGAGCACAAAACACACGAAAAATGCCTTTAAGAGCACAAATCCACATAATCCAAACCATACACACACAAACTACACATATACCTAAGTCTAAGCGAAAAGTAGAGTCCCTACACAATTACAGAGGCCTTAAAGACTGTTAGACTACATAGGAGTTGCGTCGGGTCAAAACGTAACACCGAACTAAAAATTATGAAACAGGGCCACACGGTTGTGTGTCCCGACTGTGTAGAATTGCCTAGGTCGTGTGAGGCTCAACACACCCATGTGAAGGAGGCCCACGCCAGTGTGAAAGAAGGTAGACGACCGTGTGACTATGACACACGCTCGTGTGACCCAGGAACATGGTTGTTTAGATAGCCCGTGTAACTCTCTGTCTATTTGTACTAAGATATGGTGCAGGGAAAACACGGCCATGTGAAAGTTTCACACCTCCGTGTGTCTACTAGACACGACCATGTGTCCAGAACACACGCCCATGTAAAAGTCGACTAAGTCCCTAAATCCCCAAAATTAGCCACATGGCCATGTGCACCAAATCACCTAAAACCCTAATTTCCAAATACACACACCCTTGTGCCCGCGGGACATGGTTGTTTGGAAATCGACTAAAATCGCCAAATAAGCCACACGACCGTGTCGCACCAAAATTTATTTGAAAACCCTAATTCCACACAGTCGTGTGAACTGGCACACGCCTGTGTGGCCATCATTGTGGTCACAAAACTATCCATAAACATCTTTAAAATCGAGTTTTCGATCACTAAATCAACCCTTAATCGATGGAATTCAGAAACACACCAACATATATAGATTTCCATGCCATTCAACAATATTACCGAACATCGACAACCAATTTCTGAAAGGCACATAGATTGTCGTATTCCACCAAAATCAAACTTATAATTCACAAATAAAATTGACAAGTTCCGAACACACACAAAATTATTGACCTCTACAGCAATTTGATTAACAATTCGCTAATGAAATTGAAAAGTTTAAAAAACCCACACCTGATTCGCAATCAAAGCGCCTAGAACTCAATCAACACACATCGACGACCTCAATATGAACCCGAAGCTTTTGTCAACGAAAAATGTAAACGAACCAACACAGCAAGAAAATCCAAGAAGAAAATGAAGAAAATTGATCGTGCGAAAAAGGATTGAGAGAGAATAAGAAGAAAAGAAAACGTGTGACAGAGGACAAAGAGAACATGAAAAAAAACTTTGACTTCATTTCAAAACAAATAAATAAATATTTTTAACTTAAAACAAATTGAAGTTGCAAAAACATAATTCTTCAAAACACGCATGAGGACTCAAACCCAAAACCCCGAGGTAAACTAACACACAACCAACCACCAGACCAGCAGGCCTATTCTTACCTTAAAACATGAAAACATGCACAATTGCTCAACCTACGCACTGACCCTTAAACATATACCCCCAAACTTCTAACCCTGAATTCTGAGGTGTCACAATATGATATCTATCTAGTGTGATGTATGGAATATATGACAAAGGTGGAGTGTTGGAGTATTTCTATTGACTGGTCATGTTATATAGGCCCGAGTTAAACATCCTTGCTTCGTTTCGAAGTATCTAGAGGATGTCTATATTAAGATTATATTAAACATAAATAGATTATATTAAAAAGATGGACAATCAAACCTATTTATTTCTCGATTCAATAGAAGAAGAAAAGAAAAGAGGTGAATAGGATCCCAAACAACAAAAGATATGTAAAAAGAAGGCTCAATTACACCCATTCCTAATCCTAAATGGAACGTAACGATGTAGGGATCCATATATAAACATAATTTCTATTTAGATACACTCAAATGAAGTATGAATATCATTGTCCTTTAAGTATAGGTCTTATAAATTAAGAATGTCAGACTCTCAAAAATTCAGTAAAAAATCATTTCAAAAACAAAAGGACTTAAATGTAAATTGCATTTCTTTTTTAGGTTCAAAACACAAGTCCACCCTCTCAACTTAGTTCCTACTATCTTAATAAAGTATAATAACTTATAAATAAGGGTCTCAATTTTTCTTTAATAATGTGAGATTTGTGTAATTATTTAAAATACATAAAACTTCCTATAGAATAAGAAGAAAAAAGGATTTTTTTTTCTTGTTTGTTTGTGTTCTTCTTGCTTAAATGATCTACTTGTTTTGGCTTTTTTCCATCTTTCTTTTTTCTTTCTTTGTCATTTATTGTGATATGATAAATTTGGAGTTTGTCTGCTTAATTGGAAGATTTTATCACCAGTAGGCTACCTTTGTAGTTAAGGTGCTATGCCTCTTTCAAAATTATGATTATATTTCTATACTATATTAAACCCAATCTTACAATCTTAACATTTTATACCACCATAAAGTGTATAAATGGATAAGCATTAAAGTTTCAATAATTTATTTCAAATGTGATCTCAAAAAAAATTAATATGTCAACGAAATCTAGACATATTAAGATTTTAAAATATTTTAATTAAAAAAAATCGAATCTTTACCATTTAAGTTGAAGTTCTACTTTATAAAAAGTACACGTAAATTAATTAATTGATTGATTTAAATTTGGTTATATTATTCTGGTAAAGATTTGATTATGATGAATTACTATCATCACTCTCTTCCATCAAATTTCCACTTTTCTTGCTGATTTCTTCATCGTTTTCCCCTGTGAATTTGCTTGATATGATGACAGCCGAAAAGGAAAGTAGAAATGATAATGAAGCAATGAAACAGTAATTGAGAACCGACAAGGAATCGAATAAAGAACAGATATATCTATATCAAGACTAATATATAGTTTACATTAAAGAATAACTTCATAAAGAAGGACCTAGAAATGTTATAATAACATGAAAGTATGATCCATTGAGTGGGCGAGCAGTTAGAATTGCTCCGAAGACAAACGTAAGGCAACTCTTTTTGAAGATTATTAAACATTCACGCAAAGAATATGGAATCTCTCTATTTACTTTTGATCACAGCGGGGAGCTGGTGTTTTGGTTTGTCTTGTTAGTTAAGCTATCAAGTTTGAATAATTATTGGATATGAATTTGTTAGATTAACAAATTAGCGAATAATTATAAATATAAATAATTTATATTAAGTACAAGATTTGCACATATAATATAAATAAATATATTTATATTTTAAAAAAAATTAGTAGATCTAAATAAAATAATTAAATAAATAGGATATTAAAAAAAATAAGAAATCGAATAAGAGAATTGAGTTTTACTAAATATTGATGCTTGTTTTCACAATTTTTTTAAGACAAATTCAACTGCTCTTATGGTACTTAAAAACATTAGCCGACTACCTCTCCATATACAATAACAAAATAATCGAAACAGTGGCACTTTTGCGGTGTGTCAAAAAATTTAATTAGACATTAGAATGTTATAGCTTTGATGGGGGCTAAGCAAAATAGCAAAGCTAGCTGGAGGTCTAAAATTTCATGTGATATGAGCATAGAAGCATGTCAAAGCCGTGAGAATCAATCAGAGTGAGAGGCAATTCTCATTAGCCAACCACTATATCATACCACAACAGTTGAAGCACAGTAGTTGATGGGGTTGGTGATGAATTTGGCCTACAGAATAAAATACTATTGATCACAGGTTACGGTGGAGTCAGAAATTTTTTTTAAAGGAGTTAAAATTAAATTATATATTTTCATGATAATAAAAATATAATCATATCATTTTAATAGTATATATTTTTATAACTTTTAAAGAATTAAATCAAATTTTTATCATTTTTAAGAAAGCTAAAATATAAATTTACTATTATTAATTTAATATTTTATAAATTATAAAAAGTCTAAATTGAAAGCTTACTCCTTAGATCTCTTAGTGGCTCCGCCGTTGATTAAGAGGAGCAATAGTACAAACATGTAGTTTGTAGTAGTGTGAAAGTCATAGAGGGTTTTTTTTTAAATAATCTTAAAATATTAATTAATAAAAAAAATGATCCGAATAAAAAATTCTTTAAGAAAATTATGTATTTGTTATAGTACTCATCGATGCTGTCACTATGTTAGACAACACTAACCGACTTTTTCTTCAATCATGCTTTAATTATTATTTTTTTAAAAATAAATTTTTAGTGGTGTTGTGTGACACAATTGTGATACCAAATTAAAATATAATTATATAAAACGTTCATAAACTTAATAAATTAATTACCCTTCTTAAATTGACTAAAAAAAATTCCCAACACCAAATTAATTTTACATATTAAATAAAATTAAATTTAAATTACCCAAATATATTCTTAAATATTTTTTTTTGAAATTATCTAAATTGAAACATTCCAATTTCATTCCGTAATTTAAATAAACTTGGTCAAAAAGATGGACAATTTACCAAAAAAAGCTTTTTTTTTAAATTTACCGAAATGGGCTCGGTATTTTATTATTTACTGGAATGGGCCTTTTCTGGCAAATCGTGTCCACGTCAGCAAAGCGCGCTGACGTGGCCGCGATCCCCCCCCCCCCAACGGTCCAAAAAAAAACTATAAATACCCCTACCTCATTTTTTTTCACAAACTAATCATCTCTCAAATTTCTTCTCAATTTCCTCTAAATTTCCTCTCAATTTTGGTGTTGAGAGGAAGCATTGCAAATAATTAAATAAGATATTTCGAAAGAAGGTGGAAAGGA
This sequence comes from Gossypium hirsutum, assembly GCF_007990345.1. Taxonomy (NCBI): domain Eukaryota; kingdom Viridiplantae; phylum Streptophyta; class Magnoliopsida; order Malvales; family Malvaceae; genus Gossypium; species Gossypium hirsutum. The sequence continues at coordinate 4,609,974 of NC_053437.1, read as the reverse complement.
AGACTAAAGCATATTGACGATAAAGTTAAAAAAATAATAAATTGAGAGAAATTTAAAAAAAATTAGAGTCAAAATTTTAAAGGGTCAAAAAGTTCTTTCACAATTATTCATAGTGATTTAAAAATAAGAATTACAAAATTAGCAATTAATAAAAATAATGAAATAAATTTTAATTATAATGACATTAATGATTAAAAATGGATGATAAAAATTTTCTATTGGTGATGGTTAATAGCAAAAAGGAATTCTTTTTAAGGAAAAGAAAAAAGAAAAAGAAAAGCATTCAAACAATAGGTAAAAAGATCAACAAGAAAGTACAAATTGAACGAACTTCCGATTATTGACCTGATCATGGATCGGGTTGTCTAGCTTGGGTCAAAGGTCTGCCCAAAAAATAGTAGGATTTCAATAAAAATATAAATTCGAAAAATGTGTTTGAATAAAAAATGAGGCCCGTTTTCTAAACGGATCGAGCCTCGGGTAAAAGTTTTTGGCTAGGGCCCGACCCAAATAAATTAATTTTTTTTAATAAAAATTATCTTGTTGTTCCTAATGTTTTGGTGCTGTTATTTTTCTGTTGTTTTTGTTGTTATTTTTGCTATTGTTTTTGTTATTTGTACTGGCCAATTTACCAACAAAAGCTTAATTTTTTATTATTTTTTATAAAATTGCGGCCACGTCAGTGCGCTTTGCTGACGTGGCAACAAATCGCCCCTCGTGGACGCGATTTGTTGCCACGTCAGCAAAGCGCGCTGACATTGCCGCGATTTCCTGACACGTCCCCTGACATCGCGCTGACGTGAACGCGATTTGCCGGAAAATGACCCATTCCGGTAAATAATAAAATACCGGGCATATTTCGGTAAATTTTTAAAAAATAGGCTTTTATTGGTAAATTGGCCCAAAAGAATTACTCCCAAAAAAACCTGGGGCTCTTTTTCTTTCTTTTTGTGGGTCCTTTTCTGATTTATATATTCTCAAACAATGATTTGATTGTTTTATTTTGCTTTTCTCTATTCCTTTTCTACCCTTGTTGCTTTCTTCTTATATCTTGTCTACCATTTTTAAACGAGGTCTTATTCGCTTCCAGTCCCTTTACGCTTTATAATTTTGAGATTGAGTCCCTCTACTAGGTAGCATACGTTTTGAGGAATGTTACTGATACATGTGATAAATTATATTTTGGAATTGGTTTGTTAAATAATTTAGTAGATTTAGTGGTTTGAAGTTGGTAGAAAAGTTTAGAGGGAAGAGCATAATGTTTGTGGGAGATTCATTAAGTTTAAATCAATGGCAATCATTGGCATGCATGCTACATTATGTAAATAATTATTTTGCTTGAAAAAGTGACTCGAGACGTATTTTACCGTATAACTACACTTAAGTCCCATTCCTAAGGGCCCTTTCCAAACACTTGTTAAAAAAGTCGACAATACTTGTGATCAATCCTGCTATTTGAAGACCCTTTGTGTTCCTTGTTTCTTTGTTCTGCATTTTGTCATCTCTGTTTAAGATTCCCACTGCAACCCTTCTCTTCAGGAAAAATTAAAATCTGCTCTTTCCTCTGTTTTCTTCTTCTTCTTCTTCTTTAATTTCTACCTAATTTCTCACCTTTCTTCTTTGATTTCACTCTCCTCCTTTTAACAGGAAAAAGAGGAAGCTGCCTCCTATTCTCTTTCTCTTGAATCCCATTCTCTTTTCTTTTCTTTTATTTGCCCAAAAAAGAAAAAAAAAACTGCTTTTACTTTGTGTTTTTTCTTCAGTTGAAGTTCCATTTATTTACAGTAGCAGGAGCAGCAGCAGCTCATAAACAGTGATGAATTGAGGTAAGTTTGGAGACATGAATCTCTTCCTTATTCTGAATAATACTGCTTTTGTTTTGGCTATTAAACTCAATTCAAACAGTGTGTGTTGATAAAAATGTAAGGTGAAAAAGAGGTTGGTATTCCCAACTCATTCCTTTTTTGTTGGATCATTTTTTGTGCGCAACCAGTTTAATCACATTTAGCTTTAATAAATAGATAAATAATGTATCAAAGCTTCAGTTGAGATCCCTTCAACTATCCATTACAAAATAAGAGTTATATGCAAATATGACTACGAGATAGTATGAAATTAAAAAAGGGGATAATTGCATACAAGGCCCTTATACTAATATTTAAAAAGAAGAGATATTTCTTCCTTATACACTTCTTCCTTTTCTCTCGCCGGGAAACTAGAAAACTTAGTAATTATTATAATAAACAAAAATAAATGTACTATATTACTGAGAGAACATCTAACATCATTGGAGGGAAAGAACAAGAAAAGAAAAAATAAACATAACAAAAATAAAAATAAAATAAAAGATTCTGCTAAATTTGAATTTTGTTAGGCGTCCGTTGACACAAGCAACACAACACACACAGATTAAATATACATTTAGATTAAACTTTTAAATAAAAATTAAATGAAAGCATAATAAAAAAAAATCAAAAAAAATTATTTCCCAAAATATTCATTAACGAAAATTTAAAAAACTTTCATTAATCTAAAAATTAAAACTAGAAAGTCATCATTAACCCAAAAATTTAGTTCTAACTTTTTATGTGACAATGATTTTAGTGAGGATCAGTTTGGCTCATACATGGGCATTACAAGGAAAAAGTTAAGTGTTGGAGTGTTGCTAACTTTTTAATTTGACATCTCTTGCCCATTATTTTATATATTTAAGTTTATTAAATTATATATTTTTAATTTAATACAAAATAATATTACTTAAAAACATTGATTCATAAATTTAAATATTTCTTTAAACTTGTGTTTATATATATTGTATTACATAGATTATTCTAAAAACAAAGTTTGATGCTATATACCAAATATACAAATAAGGGAAATCATTTCATATGCCACCTGCAGATTTTTTTTTTTAAACTCTACGACCGAGTTGAGAGTTTGAAAAATATATTTTAAACTGTAATAAAAATAAAAAATAAATATAGAAGTTTAAAAAATTCTACAAATAATATATCAAATTATTACCTATAAACATAAGCGTGACTTCACCGTTACATTTTTAAATATAAAAATGATCATCATCATCTTCTATCTCTTTGCATAGCATCATAGCATATATAAAAATTATTATTATTATTATTATTATTATTGTTGTTGTTGTTGTTGTTGTTAGGGATGGGATAACACGATTCAAACCCGTCCCAAACAAATATTTAACAAGAGCTTTAACTATCAGTTTATTTAAGTCAAGGCATTATTATTTGGTATGGTGGAAGGCTAATTATTGACCGTTAGGGTTTTCGAGTGGAGTCAGTTAGTCATGAGTGCTCCCTAGGTAGACTGTCATGTCTCTTTAGATAAATCAGCCTCTGTCGAGCCACCACTGTCTCCTCCTTGCTCTCCTTCTTGTTGAACATTGTATCAACTTTATTATTATAAAAAGTATTTTGTATTTTATGTTTATTGAATTTTATTAGTAGGGTGACCTCAACCCAGGTTAAACTCTTAAATTAAATTACAAAATGTAAATTTGAAATTTTGGTTGACAGCTTCAATTGTTTTGGTTTCAGATTTAAAGTTGGAGCATTTTGTGTGAAGCAAGGAGACCCACCTTTCAACTCTGCTTTTTTAAAACGTTGCATATAATATATCTTCATCTCAAGTGGTAAGCTTCAAATTTTTCGTCACCATCTTTCGTTTCTTTTTGTGGTTCACGTTAAGTGTATATTGTCTTCCATTTTGCTTAAGCTTAGCAGAATTGTTCTTTCAATTCAGATTAACGACAATGGCGGGAGCGTTCTTCACGGGTGCTGCTTCTAATGCCGTAGGAACACTGATGGTTGACTATTTGGTGAAGCCAATAGACCGTCGTATTCGCTACTTATTTCGTTTTCATAAGTTAATTGAAGACCTCCACCAACAGCAGAGCAAACTGAAAAGAGAACAAACTCGAGTTGAAGAAGACGTTAAGGAGGCAAAATTGCAGATTCAAACTCAAGTAATTGAGGACTATGTAGATGAATGGCTGAAAAATGTAGAAAATGCCTTGAAAGATGTACAGAATTTGGACAGCAGAGTTGAAGAAAATAAGATATGCTTACGTTGGTGTCCTAATTGGTGTTGGCGATATCAATTAGGCAAGGAGATAGAGAAGAAGACAGTGTAAATCAGTAAACTTGTAGAAGACTCTCACTTTGAACGAATCGGCCATCCTGCGGAGCTTCCTGGCTTAGAATTCTTCACATCTAAAGATATTTTGGCTTCCAAATCTTCAACTGCTGCATTCAACAAGATCATGGAAGCATTAAAGGACGGTAAAGTTAACATGATCGGAGTGTGGGGGATGGGAGGGGTGGGCAAAACCACCTTAGTCAAAGAAGTCGGTAAAAAAACCAAAGAATTAGGATGTTTTCGTAAAGTTATTGAAGTTGTTGTGTCCCAAAAATCAATCATTGAAAATATTCAATATAAAATAGCAGATTTCTTGGACTTAGAGTTCAAGAAGAAAACTAAAGAAGGGAGAGCAGAAGAATTATGGCTTCGATTGAAAAATGAAGAAAAGGTCCTCATAATCCTTGATGATATGTGGAATGAGGTCCACTTGAAAGAGATAGGCATTCCTGTTGAAAGCTGGACTGCAATGCAACATGGAGCCAAAAGCTTGCTACTGCCGAGACCAGCAGCTATCGAGCTCAACTCTTTTTGCTTGGTGCGCACGAATGGTTTTGAACCGAATGAAGCAACCAACTTTGCTGCTTTGTTTTAATGTAATTTGGTTCAGTTCAACTTTAGTTTGTTTGTAATGCTAGTTAAACTTAAGTTAGTGACAAGATCTTTTGATGTAATGGCTGATTGGTCAGCTATGTTTGACTATTTTTGACTAGTGATTAGGTTTGTATTAGTTGGGGCAGTTAAATACATTAGGTAACTGTCAATGTAATGTAACTCTTTTATATATTTCAAGTTGAATGAAAAATAGTGCGTTCAATCACAACATTGCTGAGTATTTTGTTTTTGACCAAATTTTTGCTTTGCTTTGCCTCGATTCTTCTTGCTTCAGTCTTGCAAACACTGAGTTGCAACTTTGTTTTGATGGTTGCTGCTGCCATTGTTCCAACAAATGGTATCATGAGCCCGAGTCTTTGAGGGGCCTTTGTATGCAATCTGTGGTGTTCGAATCAAAACCAACAGCAAGTTCAAAATTTGGTAAGATCGAAGCATTTGGATTCAGTCTAGCAGAATGAGTTTCACTCCACCACCTCCACCAGTGTTCACTGGAGAAAACTATCACATTTGGATAGTTAAAATGAAGACTTATCTCCAGGCACATGATCTTTGGAGTGTGATTGAGAATGATGCTGAACCACCTCCATTGAGAGCCAATCCCACCATTGCACAAATGAGGCAACATACTGAGGAGCGAGCCAAGAAGCATAAGGCTATGGCCTGCTTGCAAAATGGAGTCTCTGATGTGATATTTACTCGCATCATGGCCTGTGACTCACCAAAGCAGGCTTGGGAGAAGCTGAAGGAGGAGTTCATGGGGACTGATAAGACAAGGCAACAGCAAGTGATCAACCTCAGGAGAGACTTTGAAAATTTGAGGATGAAGGAGTCTGAGACCATCAAGCAGTACTCAGACAGGATAATGGCCATTGTCAACAGCATTAGGCTCCTGGGAGTGGACTTCACAGAGAGCAGAGTTGTTGAAAAGGTTATTACAACTCTCCCTGAGAAATTTGAGTCTAAAATCTCTTCACTTGAGGACTCGAGGGACTTATCAGCCATTTCTTTGTCTGAGCTGATAAACTCCCTGTATGCACTTGAGCAAAGGAGGGCAAATAGGCAGGAGGAGAATCCTGAAGCTGCTTTCCAGGCTAAAGCCAGTGAAGGCTCGAGTGTGAGTGCAAAAGGCAAGAAGCCTTGGCACAATAGAAGGGCCAAGTCAGGAAGAGATGAAGCAAAAAGGGTGTTCCCACCATGTGTTCATTGCAAGAAGACAACACATTCAGAAAAGTATTGCTGGTTTAGGCCAGATATTCAGTGTAGAAAATGCAAGCAGTTTGGCCATGTGGAGAAGGTGTGCAAGGGCAAACCAAGGGAGGCTACTCTGCAACAAGCTAGACCAGCTGAGGACATTCAAGCTCAGGAGGAGCAAGTGTTCACAGCAACTTGTTTTGTTGGCACAACCAAGGCCAACAATGATTGGCTACTAGACAGTGGCTGCTCACACCATATGGCAGCAAATGAGAAGCTGTTCAAAAGCCTGGACAGAAGCTTCCACTCGAGGATTAGAATTGGAGATGGTAGGCTGATTGAGGCTAAATGCAAGGGCAGTGTGTTGATTAGCACTGGTTCAGGTAACAAGCTGATCTCAGATGTGTTTTTTGTACCTGACTTAGACCAGAATTTGCTTAGTGTAGGCCAATTAGTTGAAAAAGGCTATACATTGGTTTTTAAGGATGGTTGCTGTATTGTTCAAGACATGAATGGTCTAGAGTTAGTCACAGTCTCTATGACTGATAGGTGCTTCATGCTGGATGTTAGCCAAATAGAAAGAAAGGCATACACCAGCCTTGTTGAAAGCACTGACTTGTGGCATAGAAGATTAGGCCATGCAAATTTTAGATCCATCGATCTGTTACATAGGCTGAATCTGGTTGATGACATTTCAAAAATTGAAGCTAGTGGGAATGTTTGTGAGGTTTGTCAGCTTGGTAAGCAGGCTAGACTGCCTTTTCCTACTGACAGTGCTTGGAGAGCTCAAGACAAGCTCGAATTGGTGCACTCTGATGTTTGTGGCCCTATGAGAACACCTTCAATCAGTGAGAACAGGTACTTTGCCTTGTTTATAGATGATTTAACAAGGTTGTGCTGGGTCTACTTCTTGAAGCAAAAGTCAGAAGTATTTGAAGCCTTCTGCAAATTCAAGGCTTATGCTGAAAATCAGTCAGGCTGCAAAATTAGAGCCTTGAGGACTGATAATGGATCTGAATATGTGTCTGAGAGATTTCAGAAGCTTTGTGACAGTGCTGGGATTCACCATCAGCTCACAATAGTCTATACTCCTCAACAGAATGGAGTCTGTGAGAGAAAGAATAGGACTGTACTGAACATGGCCAGGTGCCTCTTGTTCCAAGGCAAGCTTCCAAGTCAGTTTTGGGCTGAGGCAGTCAACACCTCAGTGTATCTGCTCAACAGACTGCCAACTAGAGCAGTCAAGGATAAGACTCCTTTTGAGGCTTGGCATGGAGTCAAACCTGTGGTAACACACTTAAAAGTGTTTGGCTGTGTATGTTATGCACTTATTCCAGTAGAGAAAAGGACCAAGCTTGAGAGCAGAGCAACTCCAGGAATCTTTGTAGGCTACAGCAGCAACAAGAAGGGTTATAGAGTGTATGATCCTACAGCAAAGAAGGTTTTAGTCAGCAGGGATGTAAAGTTTGATGAGGAAAAGGTGTGGAATTGGAATGGTGTTGAGACTGACCTGTCTGAATTGGACCAGTTAGACTTGGTTGCTGAACCTGCAGAAGAAGGACCAAGTAATGATGCTGTTGATGATATACCAGTGAGGGGCACCAGAACTTTGGCTGATATCTATCAGAGGTGCAATGTTGCTGTGATTGAGCCCTCAGACTTTGAAGAGGCTGCTAAAAACAGAAGCTGGATGAAAGCTATGGAAGCTGAGTTGGAAATGATCAACAAAAATCAGACTTGGGAGTTGGTGAGCAGACCAGAACACAAGAGGGTCATAGGAGTTAAATGGGTGTATCGGACCAAGTACAATGCTGATGGCTCACTGAACAAGCACAAGGCCAGGCTTGTGGTGAAGGGCTATAGTCAGCAGTATGGTGTTGACTACCTAGAAACTTTTGCTCCAGTGGCAAGACTGGATACAATTAAGCTGCTGTTTGCTTTAGCAGCTCAGAAGCAGTGGAGAGTTCACCAATTGGATGTCAAATCAGCATTCCTGAATGGTTTTCTCAAGGAGGAGATCTTCATCGAGCAACCTGAAGGTTTTGAAGTTGTTGGACATGAAGACAAAGTGTATAAGTTGAGAAAGGCCCTCTATGGCCTGAAACAGGCACCAAGGGCCTGGTATGACAGAGTTGATGCCTACCTGACCAAACTTGGATTTGTAAAGAGCCTTAGTGAGCCTACTCTATATGTTAAAAGGTCAGAACATGAAACCTTGCTGATAGTCTCCTTGTATGTGGATGATTTGCTTGTGACAGGGAGCAAAATCGAGCTCATTGATCAGTTCAAGGTCCAAATGCAGCAAGTGTTTGAGATGACAGATTTGGGGATCATGACTTACTTCCTTGGCATGGAAGTGCACCAATCTGATCGAGGTATCTTCATCAGCCAACACTCATTTGCTTTGAAGATCCTAGAAAAATTTTGCATGCATAACTGTAAAGCAGTCAGCACACCAGTGGCTCAAGGAGAAAAGCTGACTAGCAGTGGTGATCAGCAGAGGGTTGATGAGAGGCACTATCGAAGCCTAGTTGGTTGTCTGTTGTATCTAACAGCAACCAGGCCAGATATCATGTTTGGTGTCAGCCTGTTATCGAGATTTATGCATTGTTGCAATGAGGCACATTTGAAGGCAGCAAAAAGGATCCTTAGATACATTAAGGGCACTGCTAGTTTTGGTGTAATGTTTGAAAGTCTGAACCAACTGAAACTAGAAGGCTACTCTGACAGCGACTGGGCAGGATCTCTCGATGACATGAAGAGTACCTCTGGATACTTCTTCACACTTGGATCGGGCATGTTTTGCTGGAGTTCTAAGAAGCAACAAACTGTTGCTCAGTCCACAGCAGAAGCAGAGTACATTGCTGCAGCAGGAGCAGTTAATCAGGCCATTTGGCTAAGAAAACTGCTTCATAACCTTAATGAAACTCAAGATGAAGCAACTGAAATCTGGGTGGACAATCAGTCTGCAGTTGCAATAGCCAAGAACCCTGTGTTCCATGGCAAGACTAAGCATTTTAAGATCAAAATGCATTTTGTTAGAGAGGCTGAACAAGCAAAGGAAGTCAGCCTTGTGCATTGCAGCTCAGGAGCACAATTGGCTGACATAATGACCAAGCCCTTAGGGGCTGCTCGATTTGAATCTTTGAGAAGTGCAATTGGAATGTGTTGCATACAGTCCAAGGAGGAGTGTTGAAAGCTGGACTGCAATGCAACATGGAGCCAAAAGCTTGCTACTGCCGAGACCAGCAGCTATCGAGCTCAACTCTTTTTGCTTGGTGCGCACGAATGGTTTTTGAACCGAATGAAGCAACCAACTTTGCTGCTTTGTTTTAATGTAATTTGGTTCAGTTCAACTTTAGTTTGTTTGTAATGCTAGTTAAACTTAAGTTAGTGACAAGATCTTTTGATGTAATGGCTGATTGGTCAGCTATGTTTGATTATTTTTGACTAGTGATTAGGTTTGTATTAGTTGGGGCAGTTAAATACATTAGGTAACTGTCAATGTAATGTAACTCTTTTATATATTTCAAGTTGAATGAAAAATAGTGCGTTCAATCACAACATTGCTGAGTATTTTGTTTTTGACCAAATTTTTGCTTTGCTTTGCCTCGATTCTTCTTGCTTCAGTCTTGCAAACACTGAGTTGCAACTTTGTTTTGATGGTTGCTGCTGCCATTGTTCCAACAATTCTGCTAAATGAAAATCGGAAGGGATGTAAAATCATTTTGACAACACGTCTCATGAAAGTATGCGAATCCATGGAATGTCAAGTTATTATTCCAATAGATGTTTTGGATAGTGAGGAAGCATGGGCTCTATTTAGAATGAAAGCTAACCTTAATGAAAGAGTTTCAATGGATGTTCTTGAGGAGGCTGAGAAAGTTGCAAAAGAATGCAAGGGTCTACCGGTAGCGATTGTAACGTTAGCAGCGGCTCTAAAAAAAACAAAGACCCGTGAAGGATGGAAAGTGGCCCGCAAGAAACTTGAAAGCAGTAGGTTAGTGGAAATCGGTAACATTGGAGAAGAAGAAAAAAATGCCTACTTGTGTATCAAGATAAGTTATGATTACTTGAAGAAGGAGACGACCAAGAGATGCTTCTTATGGTGTGGTTTATATCCAGAGGATCATTCAATTGAAGTGGAAGATTTGGTAAGATATGCTTGGTGTTTGGAGTTATTTGGCAAGGCTGACTCGATTGGAGAAGTGAGGATTCAAGTTTTGGAAGCCATTGATTACCTCAAAGATTCTTGCTTGCTGTTAGAAGATGGAGATGGCGGAAGGTATGGTCCTTAAACTCTAGAGCTTATTCCTTTTGATTAGTGGATATATTTGCAGATTTAGGAGTAGATTTGTCTTTAGAAGGCCGCCAGCTCAGTCAAACAAAACCATCTTTAGACTCAATTGGAGAATTATTATTTGTTTATAAATAATATAAGTGTGAACTTCAAATTAACAACTGCAAGTCATCGATGAAAATAGTTTTAAGTTCTTCAAATAAAAAATATTAATAGAATATTGACAACCGCAAGCCCAACCTATATTTTAAGTAGGTCTATTTTTTGCTCAAGCCTATATATTGGGTGAGCTTTTAGGCTTGTAGAATAAAATTGGACAGGTATCTCGGCCTTTAAATAGAAAAATGCTTACTATAATATATTATTTATTACAAAATGTAATCTTATTAAAAAATAATTTTTATTTAAAAAATGTGTTTCTATAATGTTTTGTATCAAATATAATTTATATTGAGTTTATTTCACTGAAAATAAAATTTAGAAAAATGATTTTAGAAAAAAAATTCAAATAAAGAAAAATATTTTACGCAAAATTATTTAAATACTAAAAAATATCAATTTTTTTAGAAAACCAATCCAATGTTCTCAAAGTTGTTTTAAGACAAACACAACTTAAAAGGATGAATGATATATACATACTAGATAGAGTTCTCTTGCTATGTTCACAAGCTTAGCCAAACTCCAGCAATTTTAGATTCTCCATTTCTTGAACTTGAAAAGTATCATTTGTTTATAAATGATTGGGAATGAAAATATTTTATTTTAAAAAGATATTATAAATTTATTTTAGTAAATAATTATTGGTGGAGGGATATGAGATTTTTATATAAATTTATTGATCGTGTTTGAATCTCAAATGATGTTACTTAGTTATTATACTTTCATATTGAAGAGTATATAAAAGTATAACAAGATAAAAATATTTTTATAAAAATATTAATTATCCATTAAAATATAAAAATATTCGAAATATTTTAATGATAAATAAAACATAAATCCAGAAGTGTGCTTTAACTTTAGTCTTACATTCAGTAAATGTTACTCATAAACATTGAAGCTAAAAAGTAGCTGTTTAAATCTTTTCATATCTTATCTTAATAAAATTTTAAACATACACAACTTGACTTTTTTTTTAATCTTTTCATACTATTATATTATTATTTATTTTATGTGATATAAAAATAAAATAAAATAATAATATAAATGTATTCTCTTTTATTTTGGCTTGATTAGGTACGTTAAGTTACATGACATAGTTCGTGATGTTGCTCTATGGATCGCATCAGAAGAAAAAAGTGGTTTTATGATCAAATCTAGATTGGAGTTGCTCAATAAAAGCTCTGAATCTTGTAAGGCAATCTCATTGTTGGACAGTGAAGAGAAAAACTTTCCTGATAGATTGATTCTTTCGAAGCTTGAGATCCTATTGCTTAAGAATTGTAAGGTACAAGGTACATGTTTTCTAGGAATGACAGAACTAAAAGTTTTAAGTTTAGAAGGTTCTACGGGGGTTATTTCCTTATATGCTCTTTCGTCTCTGCAAAAACTTCGTGTTCTACATTTGGAGAATTTTCATGACTTTTCGTTCCTTAGAAACTTAAGGACACTTGAGATTCTAAGTTTGCGTCATTCAGAATTAAATGGTTTGGCAGATGAATTAGGGAGGTTGAAAGATCTAAAGATGTTGGATCTAATTGATTGTGAACTTTCCTCAAGCTTTTCCCCTAATGTCATTCGAAGGTTATCTCAGCTAGAGGAGTTGTACCTAGCAATCATGACAAATGATATCTTTCCCGTGATAAAATCTTTGACCAGATTAACGAGACTAAATCTTTGGGTATCTTCTCTACATTTTCCTCCAGACTTTGAGTTTCCTGAATTAGAAGAATACAATATCTGCATAAATTATGGAAAGATGAGTCGTATTGTTAATGCAGCAAGATCCTTGCATATTAATCAGGAAGTGTTTCCTTACAATGCAGTTTCCCAATTACTTATGAATTTAGAGTCTCTTGTAGTGTCAGGTATCAACGATGAGTATGTAGAATGCTTGACTAATAAAACACAACAAAAGGAGTCGGTATCAATGATCTTACGAAACCTAAAACAAGTGGCAATTGATCACTGCAGCAATCTAAAAGTGGTATTTCAAATGGAGGAAGTGGAAGAAAATGAAGCTCCGTTCCTTTCAAATTTAAAGATTTTATGTCTTGCAGACTTGCCAGATTTGAGTTGCATATGGGAATTGCCAACCCAACATGTAAGACTTGAAAGCTTGGTTTATTTGAATATTAGAAAGTGCCCGCGTTTGAAATCACTCTTTTCACTTTCTCTTGCTCAAAGTCTCGTACTCTTGGAAAAACTTTACATATTGTTCTGTGATGAGTTGAAGCAAATAGTGACAGAATTGGAAGGTGATGAGGGAGAAATATCATCGGCCATCAATTCTCATACTTCTTTGTGTTTCCCAAAGTTAACAGTGCTCTACATATATACTTGTGATGGTTTGGAGTACATTTTTCCGACATCACTGGCATCACATGGGCTTCAGGGTTTGACTCTGAACATACATGGTTGCCCTAAATTAAAGCAAGTGTTTGGAGTTGCCAATGATAGTATGCTCCAATATCAGCAGTCCTGGAGATCGTTATCGTCCTTTTCAATGTCTGGTTGCCCTCTATTAACTGATTCAGTTGTTCATTTAGAAGCTGGGAATGCTTCCATAGAGGTACATTCTTTTTCTCCCTTTCTAATTACATGATTGAATTTTTTCTTTCATAAAGGATTCATAACTCATATTGATTTTACAGCAAAATGTTGAAGATATTTTAACCATACTACAATTGGCACTGTTATGTATGTGGAAGTAAATAATACAAAAATAATAATTATTGGTGGTTCAAAAATATCATTAGTTCTTTTTTATATAAAAAAATACGACATCAGCAACCTTGTTAATATATATTATTTTGCATTTTTTTTATAATTTTACTGATTTTTACTTCTTCTTTTTTTGTGAATAATAAAGTAGAATGAATCTCATTCTTTTAACTCTCACTGAAAACAGAGTTAAAATATAAAACAGAGTTAAGCATATCCATATGCACAATTATATATTTATTTGTATTCCACAAATGCATTATTTTATTACACAAATAACCTTTTTTATGAGTTTGATTACTTTAGCTTTTCATTTTTAAGGAAGCTATATTTTTTACGTTTTCATTAAATGTACATTGCTCTAATTGATATATATATAATATTTGTGTTTTAATGATGATGATTTACGTGAATTACAATCAGGGTGTTCGATTGTCAGCATTCAAGGATTCTTTCAAAACTTCAAAACAACTTCGATTATCAGAAATTGAGGATCATAATATGGTTCCAGAAGCTAATGAAGATGGATTAAATGGAGTAACTTCACTTCAACTTGAGAAATGCAAGGATCTTGAATGCTTGGTTGATACCACCGCTACTGCCACAAAGAATGGGCCAACTTCCGCATTTACTCATTTGGAGACATTATCTATAGCAAAGATGCCTCGGTTGGAAGCCTTATGCAAGGGTCAGCCTCCACAAGGTTTCCTCAAAAACTTGAAACATCTGGGAATTGTAAACTGTTGTAAGTTGAAATCCCTTTTTTCTCCTTCCCTTATTCAAAGCCTAGTGCTTTTAGAAGAACTCAACATAGGATGCTGCGACGAATTGAAAACTCTTTTCGCTGATCCGAAAATTGATGGTGAAATAGAATCAAAGACTTCTTCCCTTCCTCTCCGCCTGCCCAAATTGAATACTCTTTCCATCAAAGAGTGTGCAAAACTGGAATATGTTGTGCCAATCACCTTGGCTCAAGGTCTTCCTGCTCTTGAATCGCTTTGGGTTTCTTCTTGTGGTGCATTAAAGCAAGTATTCGGCATGCCAAATGAACAAGATGGAGTTCAACACCATGGTAGCCTTCTCCTTCCAAGTCTGCAAGATCTACAACTTATTTGCTTAATAAACTTGACTAGCAATGTCCCACAAAACTATATTGTCAAAGCACCATCTTTGAAAAGCGTAAAAGCTAATTTTTGTCCTAAAGTGATAAACTTTCCCATTCAACAAGCCAACAATCAGCTGGAGTTAACGTTAGAGGTACACTTTTCTAATCAGCTAGAGTTAACGTTAGAGGTACACTTTTCTTACTCTTTTTTCCTTTTCTGGATTTTTTATTTGATTTTTCTAATTATTAAACTTTTTCATACCATGCCCCTCCCAACCTTAAATTTGAGCTTAAAAAATATATAAAAATAGTTGTATTTGCTGTTTATAATTATCATATATCTTGTTGGTAATTGTTATGCCAATCTGTTGTTATATATATATTTTTATGATACCAATATGTTATTATATTAATCTAATATTTAATTTATTCTTTCATTAATTAATTAATGATTTATTTTCATTTATGTGATGAATTACAATTAGAAAACTGGATTATCGGTATTCAAGGAATTGTTATGCAATACAAACGATCTTATTCTCTACAATATTGGAGATCACAAAAATCTCGTCCCAGATCTTATAGATTTGGAACATTTAGACGGATTAACTTCCCTCTGTATTGACGGCTGGCAAGATGGTGAATGCTTGGTTGATATATCCCAAGCAATGATGGATTTCAAGTACAATGACCAATCTCCCAAGTGTTTCTTGCAAAATCTCAAAATTTTGAGAGTTTCTGATTGTAAAGATTTGTCAAAGATATTTCGAATGGATGATGGAATAGAATCAAACGCATATTACTTGTCAAACTTGGAAATTTTGGAGATTGAAAGCTGCTGCAGTTTAGAATATGTCTTCCCACATGCTTCAGTTGGAGTGTTTTCTTATCTACAGAAGGTAGAACTTGTTGGATTGAGAAACTTGAGGAGTATTGTTGGAGGAAACAACTTTTTGGAAGCACCAATTTTGGAAATTTTACATATCCGGGAATGTTCAGTGTTTGCAAATTTTACTTTTCCTAAAGAAGTTAAGAAGTGTGGTTCTTTAAAGGTACTTTCCTTTTCGGTTTTGTTTTCTTAATTCCTTTGTTTTATTTATTTATTTCTTTTAAAAAGAAGTTTTGTATTTCATTTTTATTAAAATCTAATTTCCTTAGAAAAGTGGAAAGTCTCTAATGCACAATTTGTCAATTCATGTGATTAAAAGTTAAAAAGAAAACCAAATATGAGAGTGCCATACTTACTTGGTTGATATTGAAAGAACTTAAAAGAATAACACTTTGTTGGTGCAAGAGGCAGCAACAAAAGAGAGAACAAGAGCACAAAACATGAAGCAAGGTGCAAGAAGCATTTTTACTTGCTCACAAATGTGCAGCAAGGGAGCTAATGGCTGATAGCTCATTCAGCTCATTCATTCAACTAGAAAAAACATACATTTATAGTCAAATACATCACCAAATAGTCAACTAACTCCACTAATCAGCATTGGGACTATTAAAACATTGCTTGTACACATAAACAAGCCACCTAAACTAGTCATTCAACACCTAATGCATCAAGTTGTCATCAACTTGTCCATTTTAAACTAGATTAATTAGAATAAAACTAAAGAGAAACCTTGCTGTTACAGCAAGCATATGTGCTGCAGCATGTCATCAAGCTGCATGCACTTCAACCACAAAATGTAACAGCAGCATGGTTGGCCAATTTCCAATACTCCTCCTTGGACTCCATGCTGCAAATACCAGTCATTCATCAAGTTTTTTGAACTTGGCAGCTCTTAGATGCTTTGATTCAAGCTGACCAATTCATTTTCTTCTTGCACAAACAGTTCGTGAGTATAGTTGCTTGCCTTCATTCTGCCATTTTGGCTTGCAATTCGACAGGCTCACACTTTGCTTACTGTCTTCAAGAGGCTTGCAACTATACAACACGCATTGAGCTTCCACATGTTGCTGAGCTCACACCTTTGACAGACTCACATCTTTGCATATTGTCTTCAACAGGTGTCTTCATCAGGCTCGCACTTTGCTAAGCTTGCAGCTTTGACATCTTGCTAAGCTTGCACATTTGGAAAGCTCACACCTTTCCTTTAAACTCCTCCTTCAGCTTATTCAAGCTAGTTTGAGGATCTTATAAGTTTGAGCCGATATTATCTTCTCTACAAGCAGTCCTTAATGACTTGCTTGTGCTTTGACAGCTTCTTTCTTTTCAACAAGCAGGGGAAGCAAAATCAATGGTCCCGTAAGACATAGGCTCATGATACCAATTGTTGGTGCAAGAAGCAGCAACAGGCTGTTTTGTGTCTTGCTTGAATAGCAAGCCTCGAGCCTTAGTGAAGAAGCAAACTCGGAAGCAGAAACAGAAAAGAGAAACCAGCTAGTGAAAAACAGAAATGAGAGAAGAAGATTGAATGAAAAAAGAGCTGATTACTTTCATTGACCCATCAACAAGGCATTAAGCCATTACATATATCAGTCAATAAGTAAAACAAACAAGTAATCACCTAATCAACTACCTAACTCAACTAATTTGTATTGAAACTTACAAGATTAGCTTGTACAACTTGCATTGCTGACTTTTCAGTCAATCAATATCAAAACATTTACCTACTTAGTTCAACATGAACTAGATTACAAAACAATCAAAATGGAACTAAAAACAGCAAATGGATTAGCAACTTCAAACTTCAGTTGCTGCACACCATGGCACCACTGCTTGCTGCGATTCCTGGAGCATGACCACCTTTGTATGTCGTGCATGGCCACCTTTGCATGGGAACTAAACTTAACACTCCTCCTTAGTTTCCATGCTAGTAACACCTAATTCCCTTTTGAATTTAACAAATTTAGACACATTGAGTGCCTTTGTGAAGATATCAGCAATTTGCACTTCTGAATTGCAATAAATCAGCTCGATTTCATGAGCTTGTTCCATCTCCCTTATAACATGCAACTTAATATAGAAGTGCTTGGTTCTGCCATGAAAAATGGGATTTTTTGCAATTGCAACAGCAGATTTGTTGTCACAATAAATCTCTGTTGCCTCCTTTTGGTTTTGGTTTAAATCAGCCAAGATTTTTCTAAGCCATATGGCTTGGTTCACAGCAGATGCAGCAGCAACATATTCAGCTTCTGCTGTTGATTGTGCCACCAGACTTTGTTTCTTAGAACTCCAGCAAAACATGCCTGAGCCAAGACTAAATGCATATCCGGATGTGCTCCTCATGTCATCACTCGATCCAGCCCAGTCACTATCAACATAGCCTATTAGCTTCATGTTTTCAGCCCTTTTGAACAATACACCATGACCAATGGTGCCTTTGATATATCTTAACACTCTTTTAGCTGCTCGAAAGTGCTCATCATTGCAGCAATTCATGTATCTTGATAGCACACTAACAGCAAACATGATATCGGGCCTTGTGGCAGTCAAATACAACAGACTACCAATGAGACTCTTGTACATGGTCTCGCAAATTGGTTCACCACTCCCTTGCCTCGAAAGCTTCACTCCAACAGCCATTGGTGTGCTTGTTGGCTTGTAGTTCTTCATAGAGAACTTGTCCAAGATCTTCATAGTAAAAGAACTCTGACTAAGAAAGATTCCCTTTTCTGTTTGGTTCACTTCCATTCCAAGGAAGTAGTTCATTCTGCCTAAATCAGACATTTCAAACATTTCCATCATTTTTCTTTTGAAATCTTCCAGCATTCTTCTATCTCCTCCAGTTACCAATAGATCATCAACATAGAGTGACAGAATAAGTTGAGTTTCAGCTTGGTTCTTCTTCACATACAGTGTTGGTTCATTGGGACTTCTCTCAAATTCCAAACTCAGCAAGTAAGAGTCAATTCGAGCATACCAGGCTCGAGGAGCCTGTTTCAGGCCATATAAAGCCTTTTTCAGTCTGTACACCATGTGTTCTTTGCCAGTGATCACAAATCCTTGAGGCTGCTCGATGTAGATCTCTTCTTCCAGGAAACCATTGAGAAATGCAGACTTAACATCAAGTTGATGAACGGTCCACTGATGTTGAGCAGCCAAGGCAACTATCATTCTAACTGTGTCTAGCCTGGCTACTGGTGCAAATGTCTCCAGGTAGTCTAGACCATACCTTTGGTTAAATCCTTTCACAACAAGCCTGGCTTTTAGCTTGTTCAGACTGCCATCTGCATTCTGTTTTACTCGATAGACCCATTTTACTCCAATGGTCTTTTTTCCAATAGGTTTATCAACTAGCTCCCATGTATGGTTCTTCTCAATCATGTTGATTTCATTGACCATAGCTAGTTTCCAGCCTTCATCTGCCTCAGCCTCTTCAAAACTGCTAGGTTCTGCTATTGCAACCT
Organism: Gossypium hirsutum; assembly: GCF_007990345.1. NCBI lineage: Eukaryota > Viridiplantae > Streptophyta > Magnoliopsida > Malvales > Malvaceae > Gossypium > Gossypium hirsutum. The sequence continues at coordinate 4,591,363 of NC_053437.1, read as the reverse complement.
GTGCCCTTTCATAAATATCTTCTAAGGGCCTTGTGCCTCTCACAGGCACATCATCAACATCCATTTCAGATCCTAGCTGCTCAAGTTCAGCCTGATTAGGCACTAGGTCTTCTGAAACTGCTTCTGGCTCATTTTTCTCCCAATTCCAGCAGGCTTTTTCATCAAAGATGACATCTCTGCTCACCTGGACTTTGTTTGTCAAGGGATCCAGAACCCTGTAGCCCTTCTTGACTGAGCTGTAGCCTACTAGAACACCTGGTTGAGCCCTTTTGGAGAGCTTGTCTCTCTTTGCTGCTGGTATTTGTGCATAACACAGGCAACCAAACACCTTCAGATGTGCCAAGGAAGGCTTGAAACTGAACCAAGCCTCGAAAGGTGTCTCGGATGCAAGAGCTTTAGTAGGAAGCCTGTTCTGAAGGTAAACAGCAGTGTTTACTGCCTCAGCCCACATGGTCTTGGGCAGTTTCTTTTCAAACAGAAGACATCTGGCCATATCCATCAGACTTCTATTCTTTCTTTCATCTACCCCATTCTGCTGAGGTGTGTAGACATTTGTAAGCTGATGTTTGATACCAGCATCATTGCAAATGGCTTGAAACTGAGCTGAAGTGTACTCAGTGCCATTGTCAGTCCTTATCGATTTCAGCTTGCAACCTGTTTCTGTTTCTACAGCATTTTTAAACTTCACAAACACTTGAGCTACCTCAGACTTGTGTTTTAAAAAGAAAATCCAGCAAAACCTTGTAAGGTCATCAATAAAGAGGATAAAATACCTGTTTTTGCTGAGTGATTCAGTCCTCATCGGGCCACATACATCAGAGTGCACCAGCTGCAATCTTTCAGTAGCTCTCCAAGCTGAATTTGTAGGAAATGGCAGTCTTGCCTGTTTCCCCATTTGGCAAACTTCACACACATCATCATGCTCCACTGAGCTGGTGAAGTTCTCTGCCATAAGTAAGAATTTCAAACAGAGCACCAGCAGCAACGCACTTCCATTTACTTTTATGCAGGCGTTGACCTTCCTTATAGAAGATATAGACAGTGAAGATGTCAATTTGAGTGATACGGTAAACACTCAGTTGATACAAAAATCACCAGATTTCGAATATATAACTTTGGGGAACTTTGAACAATTGTTTCAGCTTCAGGGTGGAAATATTATCTCAAGTCTAGAGAGAATGGAGCTTTCTAATGTGATTAGGTTGCAAGATATATGGAATGGTTCCATCCATGTTGCAATCAATCTTAGAGAACTATGGATTCACCACTGCAATAACTTGACATACATCTTTCCAGAGACGCTCATTCCATATTTACCACAATTAAGCATCCTAGACATAGCGTCATGTGAGAACTTGAAGCAAATAATTGGAAATGATGACATTTTAGCATCTTCATCATCATCACAAGGTCCTCAGTTGGAGATGAAAATGGTATTCCCTCAGTTAAAGAAAATAGAACTTGAAAATTTGTCAAAGCTCAAGAGCTTCAGCCCTGCGGGTTATCATCTGGAATTCCCATGTTTGCATTCGCTTGACATTAAGAAATGTTCCAAGATGATCACAAGTTTCAGTGCAGGTTATTTAACATTGACTGTGCATGCTAAAACTGATCAGGTATTTATGCTCCCAACACTCTTTTACTTGAGTTTTTCCACTATTGTTTCTAATGTATATGAAATTGAGTAATTTTCATTTTATTTTTATGTTATTCTCAACGAAATTTAATTTGTTATGAAATGAAGGCATCTCAGCTAAATGATACCAGTCCCTCGCTGGAAGATATAATCTGGGAAAGGAGAAGACCTACCTTACTACCTCAGTATAAAGAAGAAGCTGAAGAAATTTCACCCTTTAAGTGAAAAATGTTGCAGAAATCATTCTTGAGCTTAAATCACGTCGATTGTACCAACAGTCAACACTAGTTAATTAACTAGGTAAATATGGCAAGACCATTTACCTTTCTTCTCGCCTTGGTTTTTTGTTCTTTTTATTTTTCTTTTTAGTTCTAATTATTACTTATTTGTTGATTATGTTTTTCGAAGTCTGATCGATCGAGTTGCTTCTTTTATGGAATATCTACTCGTTCTTTATTTTTTGTACAGAGTTTGATGCATTTGCTACCTTGAAAAGCATTTTAAAACATAATGTTGGACAATTTACCCATTGGTTAATTTTTGTTGCAATGAATAAATCAATTTGTTGATTTTTGTTAAGCTTTGGCCTGCAATGCAACAGGCAACCTGCAGCAGCTCAGCATAACACCAACAGCAACACTGCTCCAAGTGCAGCATTGGAGCTGAACCGAATGCAACAGTTGTTTTGATCATTTTGATCCTATGTAACTTTGGCTAGTTCACTTGTAATTTGTTCATAAAGTTAGTAGGATATGTTCTTGATTTGAATTGATGTAATAGCTGATATGTCAGCTCCTTTTGTGTGTAATTTAAGTTAGCAATTAGTCATGTATTAGTGGGAGCAGTTAAGTCATTAGGTAACTGTCCAAGTCTTTTGTAACTCTCTTATATTTTCAAAGTTTGAATGGAAATTAAGGATCATAATCTGGTTCCAGAAGCTAATGAAGATGGACTAAATAGAGTAACTTCACTTCAACTTGAGAATTGCGAGGATCTTGAATGCTTGGTTGATACCACCGCTACTGCAACAAAGAATGAGCCAACTTCAGCATTCACTCATTTGGAGACATTATCTATAGCAAATATGCGTCGGTTGGAAGCCTTATGCAAGGGTCAGCCTCCACAAGGTTTCCTCAAAAACTTGAAATATCTGGTAATTGCAGGATGTTGCAAGTGGTGGGTGAGCTCTTTCATGACGGAGAAGAAAATCAAGAGCACCCACTTTCAAATTTACAATCTTTGATTCTCTACCGATTAACAGCATTGAGATGGATATTCAAAGGCTCACCCCATTCTTTCACCCTCCAAAGTCTTAAGGTTGTAGGCATAAGGGAATGCGGAAAATTGAAATCCCTTTTTTCACCTTCCCTTATTCAAAGCCTAGTGCTTTTAGAACAACTCGAGATACATTGCTGCGACGAATTGAGAACTCTTTTCGCTGATCCGGAAATTGATGGTGAAACAGAATCAAAGCCTTCTTCCCTTCCTCTCTGCTTGCCCAAATTGAAGACTCTTTCATCAGAGCGTGTGCAAAACTGGAATATGTTGTGCCAGTCACCTTGGCTCAAGGTCTTCTTGCTCTTGAACGGCTTTCGGTTTCTGGTGTGATGAGTT